>NW_027008976.1:0-61704 GCF_036934945.1 Oncorhynchus masou masou
AGTGATATGTTGAATCGGTTCACCTTTGTTTACCCCGAGGACATCTTGATCTTCTCCAAAACCCTTCTGGAACACATACTGCATGGCTGCCAAGTCATAAGATGCCTCCTGCAGAGTCAACTATGTCAGATAGAGAAGTGTGAGTTCCACGTATCCCAGGTTTCCTTCCTGGGTCACATTCTATCTACCTCAGGCATCCAAATGAGCCCCTTTAGATTGAGGCGGTTGCCGACTGGCCCTATCCCACCTCACTCAAGCAGGTCCAGCGGTTTCTCAGCTTTGCCTATTTTTACAGCTGTTTAATACGCAACTTTGGTGAGGTGGCAGCGCCTCTCACGGTTCTAACCCTAAAATCCCTGACCTGATTTTGCTGGACCCCGAGGCTGATAGGGCATTCATGGAGCTCAAGGGACATTTCAACATTGGACCCATCCTCGTTCATCCTGATCCGACTTATCCCTTTGTGGTGGAGGTGGACGTCTCAGACAACGGGGCAGGGGTGGTCCTTTTACAGCGGAATGAGGAGGACAAGAAACTGCACCTATGCGCCTTTCTCTCCAAGCAGTTATAGCCAGAGGAATGCAACTGCAATGTAGGCAACCAGGAGCTCTTGGCAGTTAAGTGGGCTCTTGAGGGGTGGAGACACTGGTTGGAGGGAGAACCTCATCCCTTGTGATCTGGATGGACCATAAGGACTTGGTCTCTATTCAAGAAACCAAGATGTTGAACATTCGACAGGCTAAATGGGCTCTGTTTTTTAACAGGTTTGATTTCACGCTAGCCGTTCTCCCGGGATCCAAGAATCAGAAGGCAGACGCCCCGTCCCGCCAACATGATGTCTCTAAAGTGGGGATGGATGCAGAGACTGTCATCCCCAGGTCACGCATTGTGGCCCCTGTGATGTGGAGTACTGAGACCACGGTCCGACAAGCCCAGACCTGAGAACCTGACCCCGGCAGGGGACCCACTAACAGACTTTACGTTCCGTGATCTCTAAATTATTTGGGCATCCAGTGGTTAATTGGACACTGGAGTTCCTGACGTGAAAATCTGGTGGCCCAACATGATGGAGGATGTCAGATCCTTTGTTGCGACCTGTTTCATCTGTGTCCAAAGCCAGTCTGCACGTCAACGACCGGCCGGGTTGCTCCAACCTCTGCCCATCCCCAGCCTGCCCTGGTCTCATCTGTCTGTCGACTTCACAAGGTTAACTCCATCTCAAGGGCATACCACTATTCTGGGGGTCGTCAATCGGTTCTTCAAGGCAGCCCGTTTCATCGCCTTCCCAAGTTGCCTTCAGCAAGGGAGACCGCTGGTCTCATTGTTACCCATGTCTTTCGACTACAGAGTCCCCAGTTTGTCGCATGGTCGCATGGTATTGGAAGCCCTCCCTGTTGGGGGCATCGGTGAGGCTCTCCTCGGGGTTCCACCCTCAGTCGAATTGGCAAACAGAGCGGGCCATCCAGGAGCTGGATAACTTCCTCCGCTGCTTCGTCTCTACTCAGACCAGCAACTGGAGCAAGTTCCTAGTCTTGGTGGAGTATGCTCATAACATACTGCCGAATTCGACAACTGGACTATCGCTGTTCGAGTGTCAGTTCGAGGGTGCCATTAGCCGAGGCATTCATTAAACTATGTTGTCACACTTAGAACAGAGCGCAATCCTGCTTAGTCCTCTCATCTGCCCAACACCAACACCAGGCAAACGATTGTTGCTGTTCACCCGTGATCTTCCCTTAAATTAATCACTAACTTTTGAAAGTTGGTGATTAATTTAATCGCTATTTCTGACGTTTGTGAGCCCTCTCCTTGGCTGGAAAATGGCTGTATGGTTTTCTGTGACTAGGTGCTGACCTAACATAATCGCATGGTGTGCTTTCGCAGTAACACCTTTTTTGAAATCGGAAACTGTGGTTGGATTTACAAGAAGTGTATATTTAAATTGGTGTATGATACTTGTATGTTTGAGGAATTTTAACTATGGGATTTTTGTTCTTTTGAATTTGGAGCCCTGCAATTTTACTGGCTGTTGTCGATGTGGGACGCTAGCGTACCAGAGCGGTTAAGACGGGAGACATGGAAGGATGTACAGACCCATATAGACCTGGGAAGCTGGAGACAATAGGTGACCAGGTTGATTCGACTCAGGATCTTGAATCTCCTATGTAGTGTGGAGCGAGCTTCCGCGAGTCCACCTTTAACAGGGAGCTCATAATGAGTAAATAGGACACACCTGAGTGTCGTTAATGTCTCCACGACGGTCTCTGCCGCCCTCTGGTGACTGGTGGAACCATGACACAAACTGAAACCTGGTTATTGTTAGTGTTAGTCGGAGCTAGTCATTTAATGAGGCAAATTATAATGATCAGAAGCAACAAACTGTGGTCATTGATCATTGAGTTGATACATCTGCCTGCATCTCCAAGAGTTCTGCCCAACAGCAAACATTTTAAATTATTAGGCAAGACAGGACTTCTCACTACTAATTGTCTTGTCTCATCTCTACGATTTATTCTTAATTATTATGAACAACATTATTGACAGTTGTTTTGGTATGCATCTAACCACATGCCTTCACACTTGCTTTAAACAAAAATATAAAGACACTACATAACGGATAGTCAGATACAGAGATTTAATTAACAATCCTCTTTTGTTTAAACGTGTTATCGGGCATTTGTGAATAACACATATTTTCTTAATATTTACTCAGCAATACACATCTAGTATTGAGGGTTAGACTTGTCATCGTTAACTACAAGGTAAAGTACTTGACTGATATACAGTGCATACCCTTTTTCCACATTTTGTTACATTACAGCAATATTCTAAAATGGATTAACCCTCCTGCTGTGTTCCCGTCAAATTGGACTGATTTTCTCTCTGAAAAATGTAGTTAATTTAATCTGACTGTCATAAGGTTCCATTACTTTCTCCACACAGGGCATCTGAACACACAAAATACATGTTAATGATTTTCATTACATTTTGGGTGATTTCTTTCACTTTTGTACACCTGTGGTGTTCCCTGTCAAAAATGGCCGGTCATTAGAAATGAATGGGTGAGACTACAATTAGTGTATAAAATTGAGTTCAGGCATATGCACATTCATTAGATGACCCCCACAAGCTTGAGTGTACACACACACACACACACACACACACACACACACACACACACACACACACACACGCACACACACACACACACACACACACCCTCACTCCCCTTCTGTGCTTCCATGGCAACCCCCAAGGGAACCTTTCCCCAATAAAATCTTCCCAAATGAGAACCACACCTGCTGGCATTCTCACAAACGATCGCAACATTGTTTCAATAATATAGAACTTTTCTTGCAGCTTTTTTGAGGCCTTGCTCACAATTCATTCTTTGGCTCACAATGACCAAACGACATACTGTATGTGAGGCCTTTAATCGTATATATGATCATGACACTGGTGAGGAGGAGAGAGTCCTGCATGAGCTCAGGTCAATGAGCCCTACAGGCCATAAATAGCAAATAGAAGTTCAAAACTTGTAATGTTCACAAGAATTTAAGTTGCTTAATATACGTATTATTGTGGATTTATAATCAGCTATAACGGGGCGATCATTTTGGATTGGGAACACAATGAATTAACATGAAACGAACACAACAGGAGGGTTAAATAGTTTTTTCCAATCTACAGACAACACCCCATAATGGCAAAGAAAAAACAGGAACAAAAACGGGTAAAAAATAACAAATGTTGAAATATAACATTTACATAAATATCCAGACCCTTTACTCAGTACGTTGTTGAAGCACCTTTGGCAGCGATTACACCCTCGAGTCTTCTTGTGTATGACCCTAGGAACATCTGAATTTCTGCCATTCTTCTCTGCAGATCATCTCAAGCTCTGTCAGGTTGGATGGGGAGCGTAGCTGCACAGCTATTATTAGGTCTCTACAGAGACGTTAGATTGGGTTCAAGTCTGGGGTCTGGCTGGGCCACTCAAGGCAGACATTCAGAGACTTGTTCTGAAGCCACTCCTGTGTTGTCTTGACAGTGTGCTTAGGGTCTTTGTCCTGATGGAATGTGAACCTTCGCCCCAGTCTGAGGTCCTAAACACTCTGGAGCAGGTTTTCATCAAGGATGTCTCTGTACTTTGCTCCATTCATCTTTCCCTTTATCCTGACTAGTCTCCCAGTCCCTGCTGCTGAAAAACAACCCCACAGCATGATGCTACCAACACAATGCTTCACCGTAAGGATGTTGCCAGGTTTCCTCCAGACGTTATGCTTGGCATTCCGGCCAAGGAATTCAATCTTGGTTTAATCAGAACAGAACATCTTGTTTCTCATGGTCTGAGAGTCCTTTAGGTGCCTTTTGGCAAACTCCAAGCGGGCTGTCATGTGCATTTTACTGTGGCTTCCGTCTGGCCACTCTACAATAAATGACTGATTGGTGGAGTGCTGCAGAGTTAGTTGTCCTTCTGGAATGTTCTCCCATCTCCACAGAGAAACTCTGAAGCTCTGTCAGAGTGACCATCTGGTTCTTGGTCATCTCTCTGACCAAGGCCTTCTCCCCTTGATTGCTCAGTTTGGCCAGGCGGCCCACTCTAGGAAGATTCTTGGTGGTTCCACACTTCTTCAATTCAAGAATGATGGAGGCCACAGTCTTCTTGGGGACCTTCAATGCAGCAGAAATGTTTTGGTACTCTTCCCCAGATCAGTGCCTAAACACAATCCTGTCTCTGAGCTAAATGGACAATTCCTTCGACCTCATGGTTTGGTTTTTGTTCCGACATGCACTGTCAACTGTGGGACCTTATATGGACAGGAGTATTCTTTTCCAAATCATGTCCAATCAATATAATGCACCACAGGTGGACTCCAATCAAGTTGTAGAAAAATCTGAAGGATGATCAATTGGAACAGGATGCACCTGAGCTCAATTTTGAGTCTCTCAGCGAAGTGTCTGAATACTTATGTAAATAAGGTATCTGTTTTTAATTTTTAATACATTTGCCAAAATTTCTAACAACCCGTTTTTGCTTTGTCATTATGGGTTATTGTGTGTAGATTGATTAGAATAAGGGTGTAATGTAACAAACTGTGGAAAAGGGGGAGGGTTCTGAATACTTTACGAACGCACTGGACAGGCAACGATTGACTGAGTGACAAAGTGACAGTGTTTAATTGGATCCAACAGGAAGTGTTACCTATTCCATGCTCTGTGAAAACCACCCGATCTGTGTCAGCTTCTTCAATTGAGTCGAAAAACTCACAAATCCCAGATCACCAGAGAAATTAGCCTACTTAAAATGCAGAGGGGACAGGGGAGCAGGAGGGTAGGTGGGAGGGTCACCATCAGACTCAGAGACTCAGGCTGCATCCCAAATGGTACCCTACTCCCTGTGTATCTCTATGGTGCATGGTCATTTGTAAATTAGCCAGTGAACAGGCAACACGTCTTGGTTAGCTCCCAGGGGAAAGTGATGGGTAAAGATGACAGATATGACCCGGCTATTAAAAAGGATAAATGATGTAATTTAAAGCAACAAAAAAGAAGAGCCTGCTTGGATTTAGAGCTGTTGGAAACTCGCTCACTGTGCGAATCAAGTGAATCCATTTACATTTTTATTGATCGACATAGTAACGGTTGGCCTACTTTTGTACAAGTCAGCCTATTTTTTCCCCTACTATGTGTACTGTCATAGTACTTTTCACAAGCTTTTCATCTACAATGGGACCTCAGACACGCATACTGTACAAAAACATTGTCTATCATGCAATGTCTTATGGGAGTCGAGGATGGTTCACATGAAAAGACTCCTTGCCTGTAAAGAACGTTGTTGTTCATCATTAATAATGAAATATGCAGTGACACATAGAGAGAGGAAATGAGAGAGAGGGGGATGAGATAAAGAGAGCGAGGGAGAGAGATGCTCATATTGAATGGGATATTGATTGTGAGGGAGCTTGGAGTACAGCTTGTGGCTGTAACCAAGAAATGTGGGTGATGTTTATGGGAGTCTTCAATCTCCAAACAATTATTGTGTTTCAAAATGAAATTGCGCTTTACTGATAGCTACTGTACCGTGACCTGTTAATTAATGATTATGTTAGCCCCAGTGTTTGGTATTCTTCTGGAATTGATCTGTTAGCCTAATGACCACAATCATCTCAGAGCCACACACAACAATTCTATTGTCCTGCTGGATAATAAAGTCAAGATTGACCAGAGGAAGAGAGGAGGGTAAAAAAGCAGGTTAACGTTTATTGTCATGAATCTTGCCCTTGAGGCAGAATTTAGTGATTTCCGCTAGATGGGCCAGCTGCAAAGTCAAAATAGTCTATAATGTAAAAATGTATGAAATCAAATATGACCTTTTTGGTCTTCATTTAAGGTTATGGTTAGGCATTAGGGTTACCCGTGTGGTTAAGATTCAGTTAAGGTGTCACGTTCTGACCTTAGTTCTTTTATTATGTCTTTGTTTTAGTATGGTCAGGGCGTGAGTTGGGTGGGTTGTCTATGTTCCATTTTCTATGTTGTGTTTGCGTTTGGCCTGGTATGGTTCTCAATCAGAGGCAGGTGTCGTTAGGTCTCTGATTGAGAATCATACTTAGGTAGGCTTTCCCCACTTGTTTTTCGTGGGTGTTTATTTTCTGTTCTGTGTTTTATTTCACCGTTCAGGACGGTTAGTTTCAGTGTTCACTATTCGTATTAAAAATCAACACTTACCACGCTGTGCTTTGGTCCTCTCCTTCATACGACGACTGTTACATAAGGTTAGGTTTAAAATCTGATTTTTATCGTGACCACTCTGCAGAGCTGCATCCAGTACATGAGTCATCCAAATAAATGCCAATCTGTGGGTAAATAGCACACAGTCTCTCTCTCTCCCTCCGCTTCTAGAATGAATAATGCTGTGGTTGTGTTCATGAAAAGAGCAAATTTGGTTGGTATGCTAATTGCTAGTGGAATATTTCTAAGGGGTGTGTTTATGCCAATTTTGCCTCTTTCTATCACTTTGACAAGGGTAGTAGTTGCAAATTTGCCTCTGTTTATTATGGATGATCAAATCAGGAAAGAACTGAGTCGTTTTGGTAAATTTGCTAGCGGGTTTTCGGCAGGTTTTCAGGCAGATGCCGTTAAGCAAGTTTTTTTGTTCCGGAGGCAAGTGTTTATGTTTCTGAATGAAAATGAACAACAGCTAAATGTGCATTTTAAAGTGAGCCATTTGGGGGGGGGGTGACTCTACACAGGGTTTGCCAGCACAGATAGTCTACGGTGTTTTGAGTGTGGAGATTTGGGGCATAAATCAAATCAAATCAAATTTTATTTGTCACATACACATGGTTAGCAGATGTTAATGCGAGTGTAGCGAAATGCTTGTGCTTCTAGTTCCGACAATGCAGTAATAACCAACAAGTGATCTAACTAACAATTCCTAAACTACTGTCTTATACACAGTGTAAGTGGATAAAGAATATGTACATAAGGATATATGAATGAGTGATGGTACAGAGCAGCATAGGCAAGATACAGTAGATGGTATCGAGTACAGTATATACATATGAGATGAGTATGTAAACAAAGTGGCATAGTTAAAGTGGCTAGTGATACATGTATTACATAAGGATGCAGTCGATGATATAGAGTACAGTATATACGTATGCATATGAGATGAATAATGTAGGGTAAGTAACATTATATAAGGTAGCATTGTTTAAAGTGGCTAGTGATATATTTACATCATTTCCCATCAATTCCCATTATTAAAGTGGCTGGAGTTGAGTCAGTGTCAGTGTGTTGGCAGCAGCCACTCAATGTTAGTGGTGGCTGTTTAACAGTCTGATGGCCTTGAGATAGAAGCTGTTTTTCAGTCTCTCGGTCCCAGCTTTGATGCACCTGTACTGACCTCGCCTTCTGGATGATAGCGGGGTGAACAGGCAGTGGCTCGGGTGGTTGATGTCCTTGATGATCTTTATGGCTTCCTGTAACATCGGGTGGTGTAAGTGTCCTGGAGGGCAGGTAGTTTGCCCCGGTGATGCGTTGTGCAGACCTCACTACCCTCTGGAGAGCCTTGCGGTTGAGGGCGGAGCAGTTGCCGTACCAGGCGGTGATACAGCCCGCCAGGATGCTCTCGATTGTGCATCTGTAGAAGTTTGTGAGTGCTTTTGGTGACAAGCCGAATTTCTTCAGCCTCCTGAGGTTGAAGAGGCGCTGCGCCTTCTTCACGATGCTGTCTGTGTGAGTGGACCAATTCAGTTTGTCTGTGATGTGTATGCCAAGGAACTTAAAACTTGCTACTCTCTCCACTACTGTTCCATCGATGTGGATAAGGGGGTGGTCCCTCTGCTGTTTCCTGAAGTCCACAATCATCTCCTTAGTTTTGTTGACGTTGAGTGTGAGGTTATTTTCCTGACACCACACTCCGAGGGCCCTCACCTCCTCCCTGTAGGCCGTCTCGTCGTTGTTGGTAATCAAGCCTACCACTGTTGTGTCGTCCGCAAACTTGATGATTGAGTTGGAGGCGTGCGTGGCCACGCAGTCGTGGGTGAACAGGGAGTACAGGAGAGGGCTCAGAACGCACCCTTGTGGGGCCCCAGTGTTGAGGATCAGCGGGGAGGAGATGTTGTTACCTACCCTCACCACCTGGGGGCGGCCCGTCAGGAAGTCCAGTACCCAGTTGCACAGGGCGGGGTCGAGACCCAAGGTCTCGAGCTTGATGACGAGCTTGGAGGGTACTATGGTGTTGAATGCCGAGCTGTAGTCGATGAACAGCATTCTCACATAGGTATTCCTCTTGTCCAGATGGGTTAGGGCAGTGTGCAGTGTGGTTGAGATTGCATCGTCTGTGGACCTATTTGAGCGGTTAGCAAATTGGAGTGGGTCTAGGGTGTCAGGTAGGGTGGAGGTGATATGGTCCTTGACTAGTCTCTCAAAGCACTTCATGATGACGGAAGTGAGTGCTACGGGGCGGTAGTCGTTTAGCTCAGTTACCTTAGCTTTCTTGGGAACAGGAACGATGGTGGCCCTCTTGAAGCATGTGGGAACAGCAGACTGGTATAGGGATTGATTGAATATGTCCGTAAACACACCAGCCAGCTGGTCTGCGCATGCTCTGAGGGCGCGGCTGGGGATGCCGTCTGGGCCTGCAGCCTTGCGAGGGTTAACACGTTTAAATGTTTTACTCACCTCGGCTGCAGTGAAGGAGAGACCGCATTTTTCCGTTGCAGGCAGTGTCAGTGGCACTGTATTGTCCTCAAAGCGGGCAAAAAAGTTATTTAGTCTGCCTGGGAGCAAGACATCCTAGTCCGTGACTGGGCAGGATTTCTTCCTGTAGTCCGTGATTGACTGTAGACCCTGCCACATGCCTCTTGTGTCTGAGCCATTGAATTGGGATTCTACTTTGTCTCTGTACTGACGCTTAGCTTGTTTGATAGCCTTACGGAGGGAATAGCTGCATTGTTTGTATTCAGTCATGTTACCAGACACCTTGCCCTGATTGAAAGCAGTGGTTCGCGCTTTCAGTTTCACGCGAATGCTGCCATCAATCCAAGGTTTTTGGTTAGGGAATGTTTTAATCGTTGCTATGGGGACGACATCTTCAACGCACGTTCTAATGAACTCGCACACGAATCAGCGTATTCGTCAATGTTGTTATTTGACGCAATACGAAACATGTCCCAGTCCACGTGATGGAGGCAGTCTTGGAGTGTGGAGTCAGCTTGGTCGGACCAGCGTTGGACAGACCTCAGCGTGGGAGCTTCTTTTTTTAGCTTTTGTCTGTAGGTAGGTATCAGCAAAATGGAGTCGTGGTCAGTTTTTCCGAAAGGGGGCGGGGCAGGGTCTTAAGCGTCACGGAAGTTAGAGTAACAGTGATCCAAGGTTTTTCCGCCCCTGGTTGCGCAATCGATATGCTGATAAAATTTAGGGAGTCTTGTTTTCAGAGTAGCCTTGTTAAAATCCCCAACAACGATGAATGCAGCCTCCAGATAAATGGTTTCCAGTTTGCAAAGAGTTAAATAAAGTTTGTTCAGAGCCATTGATGTGTCTGCTTGGGGGGGATATATACGGCTGTGATTATAATCGAAGAGAATTCTCTTGGTAGATAATGCGGTCTACATTTGATTGTGAGGAATTCTAAATCAGGTGAACAGAAGGATTTGAGTTCCTGTATGTTTCTTTCATCGCACCATGCCTCGTTAGCAATAAGGCATACACCCCCACCCCTCTTCTTACCAGAAAGGTGTTTGTTTCTGTCGGCGCGATGCATGGAGAAACCCGTTGGCTGCACCGCTTCGGATAGCGTCTCTCCAGTGAGCCATGTTTCCGTGAAGCACAGAACGTTACAGTCTCTGATGTCCCTCTGGAATGCTACCCTTGCTCGGATTTCATCAACCTTGTTGTCAAGAGACTGGACATTGGCAAGAAGAATGCTAGGAAGTGGGGCACGATGTGCCCGTCTCCGTAGTCTGACCAGAAGACCGCCACATTTCCCTCTTTTACGGAGTCGTTTTTTTGGGTCGCTGCATGCGATCCATTCCGTTGTCCTGTTTGTAAGGCAGAACACAGGATCCGCGTCGCGAAAAACATATTCTTGGTCGTACTGATGGTGAGTTGACGCTGATCTTATATACAGTAGTTCTTCTCGGCTGTATGTAATGATACCTAAGATGACCTGGGGTACTAATGTAAGAAATAACACGTAAAAAAACAAAAAACTGCATAGTTTCCTAGGAACGCGAAGCGAGGCGGCCATCTCTGTCGGCGTCGGAAGTCACATAAGAGTTTTCCTTGCCCACAAAGGCTGTAGACAAAGTGAGGGCACACGCGCCAGTGTGGGAAATCGAGGTCAAGGTGCAGGGGGCAATGAGATTCAGACAGCAGAAGCTGGGCCTAGTCATGCCAGTTATGGTGGTGTAGTTGAGGCTGGGTTTAGTCAGGTTATGCTAGTGGATGAGGAGAGTATAGTTGGGAAGTGTAAGAGACTGGGGGTGTCAAGCAGAAAAGGAAAAAGGGGGAGAAGAAAGGAGGTGGGAGGGGAGAGGCTGGTGTGGTCATAGGCACCATGGAACCTTTGCCTGGTGCTGGGGGTTAAGCCCTGACCAGAGAGGAAGGGCAGGTGGTCAGGATGGGAGATGGAGATGAGGAGGAAAGTGAGTCTAAGGAAGAGAATGATGAGGGTTTTTTTCAGACTTCTCTTCAATGGGTCCAGACCTGAAAGCCAGTCAAGCAGATGGGTCAAAGTACACATTGAGGGAACTGACAAGGTTCCTGAATGAGACCAAGGAGAAAAAAGTTAATCTTGAGGCTTTTTTTTCTGATCCGAGAAAGTTTGTAAGATCAGTACAACATGCAATGAAAAGTGAGGCGCATGGTGTCCTCTCACCCTAGAAACAGTTTAGGTTGAGGAAGTGGGTCACAACAGTGCGTAAGGGTCCACCTTCAGACACTGGTAAGATGTTTAGTTTCTTTCTGGCACTGGGGCTTTTTGAGCTTTGCTGTTGGTCTCTTTCTTTGCTGGCTTTTTTCCCACTGTTTATCGAGACTCTTCGGGTAGGATCGCTCAATTTAAATGGCGCCAGAGATGCAGGAAAGAGGAGTGTGTTGGGTGAATATGCAAAACAAACAAAAAATACAGGTGTTGTTTCTGCAGGAGACGCGTAGTGATGAGGTGAATTAAGTTGATTGGAGGCTCTGGTGGAAAGGGGCAAGTGTGTTGAGCCATGGGCCGGGTCTGCATATAAAGATTTGCTCCTCAAAGGGGGTGTGTAGGGGTAGGCTGCTTGTTGTGAAAGCAGAAATTAACAACATGGGTTTTGTCTTTATAAATGTTTATGCACCTAACACGGAGCGAGAGGGGGTTCTATTTGGGTGTCTTGGACAGGAACTTAGACAGAAACTCTCACAGGTCTCCTGAGGAGACGCTGGTGGTCGGTGGGGACTGGAACTGTACAATGGATTTTACGAAAGACATAAATGGGGAAGAGCCTCATTCAGTGTCAGTGGGAGTGTTAAGGGACATCATTAATCAGTTCGACCTAGTGGATGTTTGGAGAACCTTTCTGTGTTATGAAAGAAACTGTGATTTATGTGTTTTCTGTGTGCGCCAGGTTAATGCCATTAATGTCTCTGTTGGAATGTCTTTGTGAGAGGTTGGGGGTGTTTTTTACTGTTGGGATGTGTATAATGGGGTACAGGTATTCGAATAAGGAGAAGGCCAAATGTGTTTTGTTGAATTATCTGTTTGCTCAGGTGAAGTTGGCGATTTGGCTAACAAGGAGGAACAGGGTCAAAGGTGGGGGGATAACAGACCTTTTACTATTATTTAATGGGATGGTCTCTGAGTGCCTTAGGGTTGAATTTGAGTTCGATAGAATGATAAAAAGTGTGGAGATGTTTCAGGAGATATGGTATTTGGGGGGGGGGCCTGTCTGTATAGCTGGGGAAGATGTTTTGGATATACGGTTGTAGAAGTGGTGCGTTTTTTTGGTTATTGTGATGTTTTGTATCGTGTGGTAAAGGGAACGGTGAGTATGGTACGTGTATGCAGTACAGGATATATTTTGGTGTTTTATTTTTAAGGGGGTGGTGAGTTTTTAAATGAAATGAGAATGTTTCATTATAGAAAGACCAAAAGTCTCTCTCTCTCTCTCCTCTCCTCTCCTCTCCTCCCCTCTCCTCTCCTCTCCTCTCCTCTCTCTCTCTCTCTCTCTCATGAATTGATTTATGAACAATCTATTCCTCCATCTGTTCAGGGAAGTGAGACCAATCAACATTTTTTTTTATCCTTCTAGTCTCCCTCGTCATTTTTGACATCCTTGAAGATAATATTTAAAATACCAATTAGGCTACAATTCTTAAAAGCTAAAGGCTAATGATTGCATCTCATTTTCCAAGGAGAATAGAAGCTCAATATTGTTTATCAAACATAAACGATTGTCTAAGATATTGTTTAATATTTTATTTATCACGCCAGTCCTTGTTATAACGTTTCATACCACTTTCCTAAAGGGAAACTTAACCTTTACACACTATTTGAGGTGTTTTTCCAGTTCCCTTCATGATTATAGGTGATGAGAGGGTTTTTCAGACATAATTATGTATTATAGCTGTATTTTTGTCATTTTCGTGCTGGGAGAGTGTCATGCCCTGACCTTAAATAACCTTTTATTTCTCTGTTTTGGTTAAGTCAGGGTGTGACTAGGGTGGGTAGTCTAGTTTTTCTATTTCTATGTTGGCCTGGTATGGTTCCGAATCAGAGGCAGCTGTCTATCGTTGTCTCTGATTGGGGATCATATTTAGGCAGCAATATTTAGGCAGCCAACGAACATTACAGAGAGTTAGACCAATGACATTTTTTGATTGAGCCTGCTGTTTGATCTAAAAATTAATGGAGTCATATTTTGTAGCAATTATTGGGGCCTTTGTGTTTTGACAATTTCATGATCACTCGAGCAGATATGGTTGTCCTTGTTTAACAGAGCCATTTGACTTGTCTCAACAATGCTCCTATCTGCCAGGACACTGCTGTGTATACTCACCTCGGTCTCCAGAGTAAATAAACTGTCTTGAAAACAAGCCATGACTACTTATTTGCTATATTAACGGACCAATCTAATATACTGTTTTATTCAAACATGTTTATTTACCAGCAAATTAAAGTAGAAACGATAGACCAACTCCCTGCATCATTTGTTTTAGCAGTAAGACTGAATATAGTTATCCAAATACATTTCATGAATATCACAAGGAATTTATCAATTAGGGGGTACTAAGCTGACTAAGCTGACATACCTATGGTCATACTATGGATAATTTAGAATATGATGATTTAACATTTTAGGACCCCTTTAGGTATGTTAAAAATAAATTGAGGATAAAATATGGAATTTGGTCTTTACTACTATACTCTAGAGAAAAGCATCGAATAACACATTAATGTCACGGTTCATGAATCCACTGCCTCCCTCTCTCTCTCTCTCTCTCTCTCTCAGTGTTTGTGTGGGCGTGGTTTCCCAATCTCGGCCTGATTGTCTGCGCCAGCTGGAACCACTTATCTTCCCTTTATATGTTCTGTTACCAGTGTTTCTTGTTGTCAGATCGTTGTTTCTTCTCTGAGGTTGTGTCGTGTGTCCGTGCTCTTCTCTTGTGTGGATTATCTGCTGTGCTCCTTCCTACTCATCCGGACACACTCCCCTGGTTTTCTCAGCACGTTATGATCGGAAGATGCACCCGAGTTCCTGGGTCGGATTCCTTCTGAGTACAGTCTGTCTGTCATGTTGCTGCTGTGAACTACATTCATTAAAACCATCGTTGCTTGCATCTTGCATCCGCCTCTGTGTTGTAACAGAACGATCTGACCAGACCATGGATGCAGCGAGTTCAACGAGTCTGACCGAATTCCTTTCCCGCAGTATCACGAGAATGGATCAACAAGAGGAGAACATCTCCAGCACAGGTCGGGCAGTACAAGCCCTTTCGACGCAGGTATCCCAGCTGACCCAACAATTGCAACATCTGAGGGGTTCCGCTGCGCCACCTACACCGGCAGTTCAACCCGCCCCGCCAGAGCCGGATTCCCAGCTAGAGCCACGACTACCGACACCAGAGGGTTATTCAGGTGATCCTGACTATTGCAGAGCCTTTCTTACGAGATGTTCCATGCATTTCTCGTTGCAGCCACGGACCTTCAACCGTGAACAGTCTAAGGTAGCATTCGTACTCACACTGCTATCAGGCAAAGCGTCTCTCTGGGGAACGGCGGTGTGGGCGAACCAGGACCCATGCTGCACCTCTTTCCAGACACTCTCCGAGGAGATGAGAAGGGTCTTCGATCGGGCCGTGGCGGGTAGGGAGACGGCCAGACTACTCGCTGACCTTCGCCAAGGAGACCATTCAGTATCGGAATACTCCATCCAATTCCGCACTCTGGCCGCTGAGTGTCAGTGGAACGAGGAGGCGCAGTGGGACATGTTCCTGCATGGGCTGGAGGACCGGATCCAGAAGGAGATTTATGTTCTGGACCTTCCCAGGAGTTTAAATGGACTAGTGGAACTAGCCCTGAGGGTCGACGCTCGTCTGAGTCGTATTGGCCGCCGAGCATGCCCTAACAGACCGTATAACGACACGGAGGGCTGGCATGCCAGCGTCGGGAACACGGCCAGTTCAGCTTCTGCTCACGAACCCATGCAGCTGGGGAGAGCTCGCCTCTCCCGGGAAGAGAGGGAGAGGCGGAGATCCCAAGGACTCTGTCTCTACTGTGGTAGAGCGGGCCACTTTATCCACTCCTGCCCGGTAAAAGATCAGGCCCGGTAGTAAACATGAGGCTACTATCGGGTGGTGTCACCACAGAGAAGACCTCATCATCTACTCTCCTCCCGGTAAGACTAAGATGGGCCACCCACACGCACGACACCCAAGCCTTACTGGACTCAGGAGCAGAGGGTAATTTCATGGACTTCAAGCTCGCTCACAAACTCCAGATCCCTATCACCTCACTCACGCACAAGATATCCGTCAACGCTCTCAATGGTCAAGAACTCCCCAACATTTCTCACACCACTGAACCTATCACACTCATCACTTCTGGCAATCACACTGAGACACTATCATTCCTACTCATGGACTCACCCCTTGCACCATTAGTTCTCGGCCACCCTTGGCTCACCCAACACAACCCCAGAGTTGACTGGGGTCATAACTCTATATCCATGTGGAGTAACAAGTGTCTTGAGTCCTGTTTAGTGTCTGCTTGTTCGTCTGTGTCTGATTCTGTGTTTCTAGAGGAGGCAGTGGATTTGTCTAACGTGCCCGTTGAATACCTCGACCTGAAGGAGGTGTTCAGTAAGTCCCGTGCTGCTTCCCTTCCTCCGCATCGTCCCTATGACTGTGCAATAGAATTATTGCCAGGTGAGTCTCCGCCTAAAGGCAAGTTATATTCACTTTCTGTTCCTGAGAGGGAGGCTATGGAGAGATACATCTCTGGTTCTCTGGCATCTAAATTCATTCGTCCTTCCTCTTCTCCAGCGGGGCGGGGTTCTTCTTTGTGGGGAAGAAGGACGGATCTCTGCGTCCTTGCATTGATTACCGTGGGTTGAATAACATCACAGTGAAGAATACCTATCCCTTACCGTTGATGTCCTCCGCCTTTGAAAGGTTACAGGGAGCATCCGTGTTCACTAAGTTGGATTTACGTAATGCATATCATTTGGTTCGCATAAGGGAGGGGGACGAATGGAAGACCGCGTTTAACACCCCCAGAGGGCACTTCGAATATTTGGTCATGCCTTTTGGGCTATCCAACTCCCCAGCGGTTTTCCAGGCACTCGTCAATGACGTGCTGAGAGATATGATTGATCAGTTCATATATGTTTACCTGGATGACATACTGATTTTTCTTCTTCTCTCCAGGAACACGCTCAACACGTCAGACGAGTGCTTCAGAGGTTGTTGGAGAATGGACTTTTTGTCAAGGCGGAGAAATGCATTTTTCATGCACAATCCGTTCCATTCCTAGGTTACATCGTCTCGACTGAAGGTATTCGCATGGATCCCGACAAGGTTAAGGCTGTGGTGGATTGGCCAAGCCCAGATTCCCGTAAGGCCCTACAGAGGTTTCTGGGATTCGCCAATTTCTACCGGCGTTTCGTTCGCAACTTTAGCCAGATAGTCGCTCCTCTTACCGCCTTAACCTCTCCCAGAGTGACGTTCAGGTGGTCCGATACAGCCGAGGCTGCATTCGCCAAACTCAAGAGCCGCTTTGTTTCGGCTCCTATCCTCATAGCTCCCGATCCCTCGCGTCAGTTCGTGGTGGAGGTGGACGCTTCAGAGGTGGGGGTAAGTGCGGTACTTTCCCAACGTTCCTCTTCTGACGACAAGATGCACCCTTGCGCGTTCCTTTCCCATCGGTTATCACCTGCGGAACGCAACTACGACATTGGCAACAGAGAGTTGTTGGCAGTGAAGTTAGCACTGGAGGAGTGGCGCCATTGGTTAGAGGGTTCGGGGGTACCTTTTATAGTTTGGACCGATCACAAGAATTTGGAGTATATCAGAACCGCCAAGCGACTCAACTCCAGGCAGGCGCGGTGGGCACTCTTTTCGGACGTTTTGACTTCTCTCTCTCGTATCGCCCGGGTTCCAAGAATGTCAAACCCGATTCCCTTTCTCGCATTTTTGACCATTCCGAACGCCCATCCACTCCCGAGTGCATCCTACCTGGGACCCTAGTGGTCTCCACACTCACATGGGAGGTTGAATCGAGGGTCAAAACGGCCTTAGAGGGGGTCACGCCTCCGCCCGGTTGCCCGCCTAATCGGTTGTTTGTGCCGGAGGGGTGTCGGTCCGATGTTATTCGGTGGGGGCACTGCTCCAACGTAGCGTGTCATCCAGGAGTCAGCCGCACTAGCTTTTTGGTTAAGCAACGCTTTTGGTGGCCACTGATGGCTCGTGACATTCACAGTTTTGTCTTGGCCTGCTCGGTTTGTGCCACTGGGAAGACTTCTAATCGACCCCCAGATGGGTTACTCCAACCGCTGTCGGTCCCTTCGAGACCCTGGTCCCACATCGCGCTAGATTTTGTTACCGGCCTCCCGCCCTCCCAGGGCAAGACGGTTGTTTTGACCGTGGTGGACCGGTTCTCGAAGGCGGCTCATTTTCTTCCCTTGCCTAAATTACCATCTGCCAAGGAGACAGCGGTAACTGTCGTGGATCACGTCTTTCGCTTACATGGCCTGCCGATGGACGTAGTTTCTGACCGGGGGCCCCAATTTGTGTCCAAGTTTTGGCAAGAGTTTTGTAGGTTACTGGGAGCGAGTGTCAGCCTGTCTTCAGGGTTTCATCCCCAGAGCAACGGTCAAACGGAGAGGGCCAACCAAGATTTGGAGAGAGTGTTGCGATGTTTGGTTTCTAAGAATCCCTCTTCCTGGAGTCAACAACTCTCTATGGTTGAGTACGCTCACAATTCGTTGCCAGTGGCAGCCACGGGTCTCTCTCCGTTTGAGTGTAGTTTAGGTTACCAGCCACCTATCTTTCCCAGTACGGAGTCCGAGGTCACTGTTCCCTCCGCTCACGCTTTCATCCAGAGGTGCCGTCACGCATGGAGCAGAGCCCGTGAGACTCTTCTCCGGGTGGGGGCGCGCACCAAGGCTAAGGCCGATCGCCACCGGTCGAAGCCTCCGGTATACGTCGTTGGCCAAAGAGTGTGGCTTTCTACTAAGAACATTCCACTCCGATCCGTTTCGAACAAGCTTGCCCCCAAATTTATCGGCCCGTTCAGAGTCACCAGGATCATTAGTCCGGTGGCGGTCCGGCTCAAGCTTCCTCTGGCGTATAGGAGAATTCATCCTACCTTTCATGTGTCTAAAATAAAACCTGTGTTTCAGGCACGCATTAACCCGCCGGTCCCGGTTCCCCCGCCGCCACGACTTGTTGATGGGGAAACCACCTTTTCTGTCAATCGTATTTTGGACTCTAGAAGGAGGGGACGCGGATTCCAGTACCTGGTGGACTGGGAGGGTTACGGCCCGGAGGAGAGAAGTTGGGTACCTGCTAGGGACATTCTGGATCACTCCCTTATCGATGATTTCAATCGACAGGTAAATTTGCCTGGGAACGCCAAGAGGCGTTCCTAGGGGGGGTATTGTCACGGTTCATGAATCCACTGCCTCCCTCTCTCTCTCTCTCTCTCTCTCCAGTGTTTGTGTGGGCGTGGTTTCCCAATCTCGGCCTGATTGTCTGCGCCAGCTGGAACCACTTATCTTCCCTTTATATGTTCTGTTACCAGTGTTTCTTGTTGTCAGATCGTTGTTTCTTCTCTGAGGTTGTGTCGTGTGTCCGTGCTCTTCTCTTGTGTGGATTATCTGCTGTGCTCCTTCCTACTCATCCGGACACACTCCCTGGTTTTCTCAGCACGTTATGATCGGAAGATGCACCCGAGTTCCTGGGTCGGATTCCTTCTGAGTACAGTCTGTCTGTCATGTTGCTGCTGTGAACTACATTCATTAAAACCATCGTTGCTTGCATCTTGCATCCGCCTCTGTGTTGTAACAATTAATTCATTGCAAAAAAGACAGTAAAAAATCATAAGAAACAAGTTCTTTTAAGTACTTGTACCATAATTCTATTCTCCTGATTGCTGCTGACAAGCAAAAATTTAAGCAGAAAGCACCAGTGACTCGATCAATAAAAAAGTGGTGAGATGAAGCAGATGCTAATCTACAGGACTGTTTTGCAAGCACAGACTGGAATATGTTCCAGGATTCCTCTGATGGCATTGAGGAGTACACCACATCAGTCATTGGCTTCAGCAATAAGTGCATCGATGACGTTGTCCCCACAGTGACGTACGTACATACCCCAACCAGAAGTCATGGATTACAGGCAACATTCGCACCGAGCTAAAGGCTAGAGCTGCAGCTTTCAAGAAGTGGGACTCTAACCCAGAAGATTATAAGAAATCCCGCTATGCCCTCCGATGAACCATCAAACAGGCAATGCATCAACACAGGACAAAGATTGAATCATACTACACCGACTCTGATGCTGTTCGGATGTGGCAGGACTTGCAAACCATTACAGACTACAAAGGGAAGCAAAGCCGAGAGCTGCCAAGTGACACGAGCCTACCAGACAAGCTAAACGACTTCTATGCTCGCTCAGAGGGAAATAATACTGAAATATGCGTGAGAGCATTAGCTGTTCCGGAAGACTGTGTGATCACGTTCTCTGCAGCCGATGTGAATAAGACCTTTAAAACCTGTTTGGGATAGGGGCAGCATTTTCACGTTTGGATGAAAAGCATGCCTAGAGTAAACTGCCTGGTACTCAGGCCCAGAAGCTAATATATGCATATTACTGGTAGATTTGGATGGAAAACACTCTGACGTTTCTAAAACTGTTTGAATGATGTCTGTGAGTATAACATAACTCATATGGCAGGCGAAAACCAGAAGAAAATCCAACCATTAAGTGGGAAATCTGAGGTTTGTAGCCAGCTGATGAGAGCATACAGGTCGCAGTGGTGGGTGGTATAAGGTGCTTTAGTAACAAAACGGATGGCACTGTGATAAACTACATCCAGTTTGCTGAGTAGAGTATTGGAAGCTATTTTTTAGATGACATCGCCAAAGTCGATGACCAGTAGGATAGCCAGGGTTACTAGGGTAAGTTTTGCGGCGTGAGTGAAGGAGGCTTTGTTGCGAAATAGAAAGCCGACTCTAGATTTGATTTTGGATTGGAGATGTTTGATATGAGTCTGGAAGGAGAGTTTGCAGTCTAGCCAGACACCTAGATACTTATAGATGTCCACATATTCTAGGTCGGATGCATCCAAGGTGTTGATGCTAGTCGTGGGTGCGGGTGCAGGCAGCGAACAGTTGAAAAGCATGCATTTGGTTTTACTAGCGTTTAAGAGCAGTTGGATCCCACGGAAGGAGTGTTGTATGGCATTGAAGCTCGTTTGGAGGTTAGATAGCACAGTGTCAAAGGAAGGGCCGGAAGTATATAGAATGGTGTCGTCTGCGTAGAGGTGGATCAGGGAATCGGCCGCATCAAGAGCAACATCATTGATATATACAGAGTAAAGAGTCGGCCCGTGAATTGAACCCTGTGGTACCCCCATAAAGACTGTCAGAGAACCGGACAACATGCCCTCCGATTTGACACACAGACCTCTGTCTGCAAAGTAGTTGGTGAACCAGGCAAGGCAGTCATTAGAAAAACCGAGGCTACTGAGACTGCCGATAAGAATATGGTGATTGACAGAGTCAAAAGCCTTGGCCAGGTCAATGAAGACGGCTGCACAGTACTGTCGTTTATCGATGGCGGTTATGATATCGTTTAGTACCTTCAGTGTGGTTGAGGTGCACCTGTGACTGGCTCGGAAACCGGATTGCACAGCGGAGAAGGTCAGGTGGGATTCGAGATGGTCAGTGATCTGTTTGTTGACTTGGCTTTCAAAGACCTTAGATAGGCAGGGCAGGATGGATATAGGTCTGTAACAGTTTGGGTCCAGGGTGTCTCCCCCTTTGAAGAGGGGGATGACCGCGGTAGCTTTCCAATCCTTGGTGATCTCAGATGATACGAAGGAGAGGTTGAACAGGCTGGTAATAGGGGTTGCGACAATGGCGGCGGACAGTTTCAGAAATAGAGGGTCCAGATTGTCAAGCCCAGCTGATTTGTATGGGTCCAGGTTTTGCAGCTCTTTCATCTACTATCTGGATTTGGGTAAAGGAGAAGCTGGGGAGGCGTGGGCGGGTAGCTGCGGTGGGGGCGGAGCTTTTGGCCGAGGTTGGATTAGCCAGGAGGAAGGCATGGCCAGCCGTTGAGAAATGATTGATAATCACGGATTTATGATTTGATAATCACGGATTTATTGGTGGTGACCGTGTTACCTAGCCTCAGTGCAGTGGGCAGCTGTGAGGAGGTGCTCTTGTTCTCTATGGACTTT
Source organism: Oncorhynchus masou masou (assembly GCF_036934945.1). Classification (NCBI taxonomy): domain Eukaryota; kingdom Metazoa; phylum Chordata; class Actinopteri; order Salmoniformes; family Salmonidae; genus Oncorhynchus; species Oncorhynchus masou. Next base: position 21,449 of record NW_027008976.1, read on the forward strand.
ACAGTGTCCCAGAACCTTTTGGAGTTAGAGCTACAGGATGCAAATTTCTGCTTGAAAAAGCTGGCCTTTGCTTTCCTGACTGACTGCGTGTATTGGTTCCTGACTTCCCTGAACAGTTGCATATCGCGGGGACTCTTCGATGCTATTGCAGTCCGTCACAGGATGTTTTTGTGCTGGTCGAGGGCAGTCAGGTCTGGAGTGAACTAAGGGCTATATCTGTTCTTAGTTCTGCATTTTTTTGAACGGAGCATGGTGAGGAAGTTACTTTTAAAGAATGACCAGGCATCCTCAACTGACGGGATGAGGTCAATATCCTTCCAGGATATCCGGGCCAGGTCGATTAGAAAGGCCTGCTCGCAGAAGTGTATTAGGGAGCGTTTGACAGTGATGAGGGGCGGTCGTTTGACCGCGGATACAGGCAATGAGGCACTATACTAGGTGGTGTCAGAGGAAGGCCCTAAAAATTGTCAAAGACTCCAGTCACCCTAGTCATAGACTGTTCTCTCTGCTACCGCACGACAAGTGGTACCCGAGCTCCAAGTCTAGTCCAACAGCTTCTACCCCAAGCCATAAGACTCCTTAACCTCAATCAAATGGCCACCCAGACTCTTTGCATTGCCATTGCCTTTTACACTGCTGCTTCTCTCTGGTGTTGTCATCTATGCATTGTCACTTTAATAACATGTATATATTACCTCAAGTAGCCACCCTTTGCCTTGATGACAACTTTGCACACTCGCTCAAACCAGCTTCATGAGGAATGCTATTTCAACAGTCTTGAAGGAGTTTTCCGGCAACTGAGTTAGGAAGGAAGCCTGTATCTTATTGGGTGTATTGATACACCATCCAAAGTGTAATTAATAACTTCACCATGCTCAAAGGGAAATGCATTTTACCCATCTACCAATAGGTGCCCTTTGTGACGCATTGGAAAACCTCCCTGGTCTTTGAGGTTCAATCTGTGTTTGAAATTCACTGCTCGATTGAGGTCCTTGCAGATAATTGTTTAGGTTACAGAGATAAGGTAGTCATTAAGGAATCATGCTGATAATATTATTGTACACAGTGCAACTTATTCTGTGACTTGTTTAGCACATTTTTACAACAACTTATTTAGTTTTTCATATTGAATCAAACGTTTTACATTATGGGGTATTGACATTATCGGGTGTCGTGTTTAGGCTAGTGCCCCAAAATATACATTTATTACATTTTAAATTCAGGCTGTAACACAACAAAATGTGGAAAAAGTAAAAGGTTCTGAATACTGTATGAAGGCACTGCATGTTGCAGACAGATGCACCACCATGGAAACACACACTTCAGGTCTACTTGAATGAGGCAGGTTAAATTATGGATGTACCTTTGGCAAAAATGAATTGACAACATAGAAACATGCATTTTCTGTTAATTGCTACCCGATGCTAAGGTGTAACTGCCAGCAGTATAAAAAAGCACACATAATATTCTGATTGCAACAGGAAGTTAATGACAGCTTTGCACAATACACCTTTTGACTGTCCATTTTTCCAATAAGTTTCTATGAGCTTTAGTAGTAAAGGACAAAATCAATATTTTATCAAATAGTTTTTGTATATTTTTTGGAGATACCGAAAGGGGTAGTATGACCATATTAAAACCATTCCATATGTCAGCTTAGCACTCCCCCCCACCACCTCCACCAATGTCTTAGACTCTAAAGAATAAGTATGATATGTTATGTTTTGTATGGTTAGTTACGTTACGAATTGAAATTCGTACAATATGTTACACATTTGCTAAACATCTGATAACGTTAGCTAGGCTAGGGGTTAAGGTTAGGGTTAAGGTTAGAGTTAAGAGTTATGTTAAAGGGTTAAGGTTAGGGGAAGAATTAGCTAACATGCAAAGTATTTGCAAAGTTGTTAATTAGCAAAAAGAGAAAGTTGTCTGTGATGAAATTCGAACACGCAAACTTGGGGTTGCTAGATGGTCATAATATGCCTACCCATCCTTTCTTGAAGTTAGTGATCCCCTAGAGCAAAGTGAGACATCTCACTCATATTCACATTGAACCGAGGTTATGCAAGTATCCCTGTTTTATAATACTATTTGACTGTAGTTACAAGCCATGATATAACCCTTATATGATATCACAGAAAGGTCCATGGCATGTACGGCACAGTATAATGAGATACACTAGATGCTGTTGTGCCCTGGAAGCTTACACAGAAAGCTCTTAGGGAGTGAGTGTCTTACATCTGACCCAAATCCTCCAGCGGGATATACTGACAGAGTCCATCAAAGTGTTGTCGCAGCACCGAGAGAGAGAGAGAGAGAGAGAGAGAGAGAGAGAGAGAGTCGTATCTATTGACTTTTTCGAAACAGTATCACTAACTGCTTTTGGGCTAAATGAATGTACTGTATAGTTAATTTATCTTACCTTTCACATCTTCGTTTCATGGGACTAAATGATACGCTCTAAAAAGTTAACACAGCAAGCAAGCAGCCAAGTACAAGACAGAATGATCCAATACATATTCAAGACTTGGGATCATTATGAGATGATACTAAGACGTTATAATGAGGTTTTATGTGCTTATGACAAATTGTAATTTATTCTATATCGCTCTTGCTGTAGGCCTATGTAACAACAATTTAATAAACTCAACATCTCACGGAAATGAAAAGTATGTGTTAAGGCAAAGGGTGGCTACTTTGAAGAATCTAAAATATAAATATATTTTGATTTGTTTTTTGGTTAATACAGGATTTTGGTTACTAAGCCCCTGAATGAGTAAGTGTGTCCATACTTTTGAATTGTACTGTACACATATTTAACCCTTTTTTTGGCAGACACAAAACTACTATTTGCTTTTCAAAAACGGGGGTGGGGGGGTGTAGATCAAAATGTAGAAAACCATTGTGTTCATGAGAATCTACCCTTTCCACATTAATTTGTAGGCTAGACGGTTCGGACACTACAAACAGAAGTTGACACATTAACAGACCGACTTTAGTTGAGTCCCCTGGCACTTGAGGTGGTCGTAGAGCAAAATGGAGAAGACAGATCTGACAAACACCGCTCCTGCTCTGCCACCTTTCACTGCAGATGAGGAAGTGTGACACTGGTGTGACACTGGTGGATGCAGTGGATTGAGATGCATCCAGTGCAAAAAAAGAAACATACTTATTTTGGTGGAGATTTATTTGGGGATTGACGCATCAAGCGACTCCAGGGGGCTAATGGGAGTGTCACGGGTTTACGTTTACAATTTTACGTCTACCCCTGAGTCCATGTTACATTTTAAGGTCAACCCTGTTTATGTTACCTGAACTCTTGTGTTCTTTTGGTGGAAAACTGAGCAGGTTGAGCATAGAACGTCAACCCTTTTACCCATTGAGAGACAAGCTAGAAATGTTTTAACAATTACATTTGTTGTGGTGAAGCTTGCATTCAATTGCACCTCCCTGTTGAACACAACACGCTTCCATTCCCACAGTGACAAGGGAATTTATGCAATGGTGAGATCTTAGTTTGGTCGGGACATATAGGCTCTTTCCCAGAAGATGTACTAGTCTTCATGTCATCTTTCATTGATTTCATTGATTTACTGTATGCCATCATATAAATTGCAAATATGTTTGACTCAGAAGGGACAAGGCCAATTGAAATCCCAGCACACCATCTCAAGGTCTTCTATGTGAAATCTTTATGTTACCAGACACATACATACAAGGCCTTCGGAAAGTATTCCGACCCCTTGACTTCCTCCACATTTTGTTAGATTACAGCCTTATTCTGATTTTTTTAATTATCAGCAATCTCCAGCAATCTCCACAAAAAAAACTGAAAAACTTTATTTACTTGATGTTTTTACAAATTGATTCCATTGAGTCCATCTGTGGGAAATTCAATTGATTGGACATGATTTGGAAAGGCACACACCTGTCTATATTAGGTCCCACAGTTGACAGTGCATGTCAGAGCAAGAACCAAGCTATGCGGTCGAAGGAATTGTCCGTAGAGCTCCGAGACAGGATTATGTTGAGGCACAGATCTGGGGAAGGGTGCAAAAACCGTTTCTGCAGCATCGAAGGTCCCCAAGAACACAGTGGCCTCCATCATTGTTAAATGGAAGTAGTTGGGAACCAACAAGACTTCCTAGATATGGCCGCCCGGCCAAACTGAGCAATCGGGGAGAAGGGCCTTGGCCAGGGAGGAGACCAAGAACCGGATGGTCACTCTGACAGAGCTCTAGACTTCCTCTGTGGAGATGGGAGAACCTCCCAGAAGGACAACCATCTCTGCAGCACTTCACCAATCAGGCCTTTATGATAGAGTGGCCAGACGGAAGCCACTCCTCAGTAAAAGGCACATGACAGCCCACTTGGAGTTTGCCAAAAGGCACCTAAGACTCTCAGACCCTGAGAAACAAGATTCTCTTGTCTGATGAAACCAAGATTGAACTCTTTGTACTGAATGCCAAGTGTCTCATCTGGAGGAAACATGGCACTATACGTACGGTGATGCATGACGGTGCAGCATCATGCTGTGGGGATGTCTTTCAGCGGCAGGGACTGGGAGACTAGTCAGGATCAAGGCAAAAATGAACGGAGCAAAGTACAGAGAGATGAAAACCTGCTCCAGAGCCCTCTCGACTTCAGACTGGGGTGAAGGTTCACCTTCCATCAGGACAACGAGCCTAAGCACACAGCCAAGACAGAGCCGGGACTTGAACCTGAACAAACACGAAAAAGCTTTGCAGCAACGCTCCCATCCAACCTAACAGAGAGGATCTGCAGAGACAAACTCTCCAAATACAGGTGTGCCAAGCTTGTACTGTCATACCCAAGAAGACTTGAGGCTGTAATCGCTGCCAAAAATGCTTCAACAAAGTACTGAGTAAAAGGTCTGAATGTAAATGTGATATTTCAGTTTTTCATTATGTGCACTTGCACTTTGCCAACCCCATTAAAAATGTAATAGAAACATGTAAGGACCGCTAAAAAAAAATATGCATTTTTGAAATTTGTGAAACAGTTTTAAACCACCTCATTACAATTGTTCTCTATTCAAGACTGAGAACAGAAGGCAACAATACAAATGGCTCCTTTAACAACAGTACTGCAAGGACATGCACATTGTCCCATCAGTGAGGCGATGTGTATAGTTATGTGTCCTACCAGTTTTGGGATCAACAGAGAAATATGGTTGTCCTTGGAGAATACTGTAGACCACTCGGGCACTATTTCCATATGTGGGGTCATCAGCGTCCGTTGCAGTAACTTGATATACCGAAGTACCTGAAAAGAAGAAAAATAATCAAAATTAGGCTTAAACGTTGTTTTGGATACTTTTGTTTTCATGAGTGTATATGTGTCCCGACATCGTGTGCCTTTTTTTTATCGATGGTAATAAGAAATGTTTATATGTTTGAAACACATTATGTAGCATTTTTTCTAAACACAGAGAATGGTTACCTTTGGAATTTGTTTATTGACCAAAACCTCAGAGAAATGTTGCTTTTTGTGCAATGTAATCTAAAAATGAAATCATTTTTATTATCAATTGAGTCAAATGAAATATTTTTCTCACTTCCTAGTAGTACATAGTACTGAGTAGTAAACATTAAAATTATTATAATTTTTTAAAATGCAAATCGAAGACAAAACATCTTCCCTTTTAAATAAAATGTAAAGAAAACTTAGAGCTTATCAACATATAGATTCACAGGAAGTGTGAGGTACTTAGTTCCAAAACTAACTAATTATGATAATATCAAATGGGTATTTGCATTCAGAAGTTCCAATAATGATAGCCTACCACAGTACAGTAACTTGCTCAACAGAAGGACTATAATTGCTTTTGTGATCTATGTTTTTTCTATAATAGTTCAGCCCAGATGGTGAATGGTTTTCTCCTCTTATACAAACCTGGTCACATATCTCATATTATTGTTACCCCAAGCTTGTCCCTGCTTACTTTTATTACCTCCCATTGGTTTCAATCCATCTACACTATCTGCTGTTGACTTATTGCAGGGACCACAATACATTTAATGCAGTTTTGGGAGCTCAAGTTGGCCATCTGAAATGGGATTACAACAAATCATTTGAAGTGAAAATTGGAAAATCAACCCCACACAGCTAAAAGAGACCTGTCCTCCCTCTGTCAATTCATCATTACTACCAGATATTTTGTTTCTCAAAGTTTCCCCAAACTCTTCTTTAACGGATGGCAATAATTGTTTGGGAAACAATTCTGGTTCATGGGGTAGTTTATTGACTGAGCACAGTGTATTTTGAACCTGCCTGGCGGAATTGTCACAACAGGCATTTTACAATTGCATGACTACAAATTGAATGTTTCAGATGACCACCATTTTTTATTGTAGATTACGACATAATATCAAATGTGGTGCAGCAACGGGATCTATATTTGCCACACCTTAAAACTATTCTATAGCCCTTTGTTGTCCAAACTGATGTTTGTCTTAGAAGACAGAAGGGGTAATCCTAGTGCAACCAACAGGTAGAAATGTACATTTTAATACCTGTGTAAAACTACATCACGTTTTCATTAGTAGAGGTTACTTAGAGGAGGAAGTGAACTTCATAAAAATACAAATGGTAAAACATTTAAAGTTATCCTTTTTAGATAAAACTACACTAAACATATTCACGTCACCAAATATTTTTAAAGCACACTGTTTTGCAATGAAGGTCTACAGTAGCCTCAACAGCACTCTGCCGTAGCACCATGGTGTAGCCGGAGGACAGCTAGTTTCCGTCCTCCTCTGGGTACATTGACTTTAATACAAAATCTGTGAGGTTCATGGTTCTCACCCCTTCCATAGTCTTACACAGTAATTATGACAACTTCTCGATGACGTCCTCCAACCTATCAGAGCTTTTGCAGCATGGATTGACATGTTGTCCACCCATTCAAAGGATTAGAGAACAAATCAAGTACTGAAAGCACAAGCTACAGCTAGCTAGCACTGAGTGCATAACATAGTTGAACAGTTTGAACAAATACATGTCTTTCAAATGAAGGAGAAGCAAGAGAGAGACTGTTTTTTCAGTTTTACTTACTTAGCTAGCACATGCAGCTTACTGGTTTAACTATTCAAACACCCTGCCAAAACAGGGGGATGCTATGTTAGCTTGCTGGCTATGGATATCTAACACAACACTGGAACTCTTCCAAGTCAAGGCCAGCTTTTGGTAAACTGCTTCCTGACTCCCCACTGTAATGTTACTGAATGAATGAAGTGGGTTTAATAACTTGTTAGTTCTATTAGCTATGTTCACTATGATGTTACTTTATCTAATATGGTAACAATGGTGTAGGCTGTGTGTAGTGGTTATGATATGGTTTGGCTTGGAAAGTTCTTTTTTTGCCTGGTCATATACAGCTGATGTGTTGTGCATTGAAGTCTACAAGCGAAGGGAAAAGGTGAGAGGAAAATAACACTTAGATATGCGAAGGAATACAAATTGGCTGATATAAAAGTGGTTGAATGGAATATAAATGACAGTCATCCAATATGCTGTAATAGAAATAAGGACATGCTCATAAAAAAATGCAAATCCACTGCATCGTTCACAAAATTACTTTCTCCTTGCCAGGTCCTGTTTAGTAGCATTGATCGGTTTTTTATTTTGGGTGACAGCAAATGTAGGGATCCCCATTTCTCATTTGGCAAGGGTTTAGATTAAGGAATGGGTAGAGGTTTGAAATTTGTGTTCCATCTTTCAGTTTGGGGACTTTTCTACTTTATAAAATTATATTTTATACCTAAACGTTCTAGAACAGAACAAATAGAATTGAACAACACAACCAATGAATGTCAGAGTTCCATGTTTATTGGATAACAACGCCCTCAGATTTGACACTTGTTTAACAACAAGATTCCAGCCAGCTGTGAAGAGAGAGAAAACACAGTGAGAGAGAGAAACACAGCAAAAGAGACAAACATGAGAGAGAGAAAACAGTGAGAGAAAGAGAGAAACACAGCAGGAAAGAGAGCGAGAAACAAAGCGGGAGAGAAACAGCAAGAGAGATAGAAAGCGAGAAAGCGAGAGAGAGAATGAAACACAACGATAGAGAGAAACACAGAGAAACACAGTGAGCGAGAGAGAGTGAGAGAAACAGCAAGAGAGAGAGAGAAACACAGCGAGGGAGAGAGAGAGAGAAAATACAGTGAGACAGAGGATGAGAGAGAAATAAACAGTCAGAGAGAAACAGCAAGAGAGAGAAACAGAGAAATTGATAGAGAAACAGAAAAAAAAAGAGATAGAAACAGAGCGGGAGAGTTATACACAGAGAAACATGCAAGAGAGAGAGAGAAACACAGCGGGAAAGTTATACACAGAGAAATACAGAGAGAAACACAACGAGAGAGAGAGAAAAGAGCAAATTTAATTGAATTGAGAGAGAGTGAGAGTGAAGCAAAGCAAGAGACGAAGAGAAACACAGCAAGAGAATCACAGCAAGAGAGAAACTGAGCAAGAGAGCATGAGAGAGAGAGAAACACAGTGATGGAGAGAGATAAACACACAGAGAGAAACACAGCGAGAGAGAGCAAGAGAGAAACACAGCGTGAAAGCGAAACACAGCGAGGGCGAGCAAGAGAGAAACTCAGCGAGAGAGAGAGAAACACAGTGAGAGAGAGAGAAACACAGCGAGAGAGAGAGAAACACAGCGAGAGAGAGAGAAACACAAGAAAGATAAAGAAACGCAGCGATAGAGAGAAACACAGCCAATCAACCAGCACATGTACTCTACTGAATGGTTATTGTTATTGTTCAATGTATGGTTATTTTGACCCTTGGTTATTGTTGTTACTGTTGTCCCGTTGACACATTTTATTCTTATTTTTTTCAAATTGTAAATATGTAAAATAAGCTTTAGCAAAAATATGTTCATTGTTACTTCATGCCAATAAAGCAAATTGAATAGAATTGAAACACGATGAGAGAGAGAGAGAGGGAAACAAAGCGAGAGAGAGAATGAGAGAAACACAGCGAGACAGAGAGAAACACGGTGAGAGAGAGAAAGACACGAGCGACAGAGGGAAACAATGTGAGAGAGAGTAACACAGCGAGAGAGAGAGAAACACAGCGAGAGAGAAAGGCCGTGATAGAGGGAGAGAAACAGAGAGAGAGAGAGAAATAATGTGAGAGAGAAACACAGCGATAAAGAGAGAAACAGCGAGAGAGAGAGAAAAAGCAAGGAATAGAGAGAAACACAGCAAGAGAAAGAGAGAGAGCGAGACAGAGAGAGAAACAATGAGAGAGAAAACACAGCATGAGAGAAAAACCCAGCGAGAGAGAGAGAGAAACATAGTGAGAGAGAGAAACACAGCGAGAGATATAAATAAAGCGAGAGAAAACACAGAGAAATAGAGAGAGAAACATAGCGAGAAAGGGAAACAAGAAACACAGGGAGAAAGAGAGAAACACAGCGAGAGAGAAAAACACAGCCAGAGATAGAGAAACATAGTGAGAGAGAAAACTGTGAGAGAGAAACACAGTGAGAGAGAGAGAGAGAGAGACAGAGACAGAGAGAGGGAAACAGCGAGAGAGAGAGAAACACAGGGAGAGACAGAGCAAGATAAAGACAACGGGAGAGTGAGAGAAACAAAGCAAGAGAGAAACACTCCAAGAGATAGAGAAACACAGCAAGAGAGAGAGAAAACACAGCGAGAGAGCGAAACAGTGAGAGAGCGAGAGAGGGAAACAGCGAGTGAGAGAAACACACCGAGAGAGAAAAACAGAGTGATTGAGTGGGAGAAACAAAGCAAGAGAAAGCGAGACAGAGAAACAATGAGAGAGAAACACAGAGGAAGAGAAACACAGGGTGAGAGAGGAAACCAGAGAGGGGAGAAACAAAGCGAGAGAGAGAAACCCAGCGAGAGAGTGAGAGAGAGAGAGAAAATCACAGGAGAGAGAGAGATACAAAGAGAGAGAAACACACAGAGAGAGAGAGAGACACAGCAAGAGAAACACTGCGAGAGAGAGAAACTGAGCGAGAGAGCACGAGAGAGAGAAACACAGTGATAGAGAGAGATAAACACAAATAGAGAAACACAGCGAGAGAGAGCAAGAGAGAAACATAGAGAGAATTAGTAACACAGCAAGAACGATAAAGAAACACAGCGAGAGAGAAACACAGCGAGAGAGAAAAAACACAGCGAGATAGAGAAAAACAGCAAGAAAGATAAAGAAACACAGCGAGAGATAGAGAAACACAGCAAGAAAGATAAAGAAACAGCGAGCGAAAGAGAAAGAAACACAGCGTGAGAGAAACACAGCAATAGAGAGAAACACAGCGAGAGATAGAGAAACACAGCGAGAGAGAAAACAGCAAGAGAGAAACACAGTGAGAGAGAGAGAGACAGAGACAGAGACAGAGAAGGGAAACAGTGAGAGAGAGAAACACAGGGAGAGACAAAGCAAGATAAACACAGCAAGAGAGTGAGAGAAACAAAGCAAGAGAGAAACACTCAAAGAGATAGAGAAACACAGCGAGAGAGAGAGAAACACAGCGAGAGAGAGAGTGAAACAGTGAGAGAACGAGAGAAGGAAACAGCGAGTGAGAGAAACACACGAGAGAGAAACACAGTGATAGAGTGGGAGAAACAAAGCAAGAGAAAGAGAGACAGAGAAACAATGAGAGAGAAACACAGAGGAAGAGAAACACAGTGGGAGAGAGGAACCCAGAGAGGGAGAGAAACAAAGCGAGAGAGAGAAACCCAGCGAGAGAAACTGAGCGAGAGAGAAACACAGTGATAGAGAGAGATAAACACAAAGAGAAACACAGTGGAAATGAGCAAGAGAGAAACAAAGCGAGAAAGAGAAACACAGCAAGAAAGATAAAGAAACACAGCGAGAGAGAGAAACACAGCGAGAGAGAAAACACAGCAAGAAGGCTAAAGAAACACAGCTCGAGAGAGAGAAAACGAAGCTCGAGAGAGAAACGCAGCTCGAGAGAGAAACACAGCGAGATAGAGAAAAACAGCAAGAAAGATGAAGAAACACAGCGAGAGAGAAACACAGCGAGAGAGAAACACAGGGAGAGCGCGAAAAACACAGCAAGAAAGATAAAGAAACACAGCGTCATGCCAATAAATAACACACTTCATGCCAATAAAGCAAATTGAATTGAATTGAAACACAATGAGGGAGAGAGGAAACAAGGCGAGAGAGAGAGAATGAGAGAAACACAGCGAGACAGAGAGATACACGATGAGAGAGAGAAAAGAGAGTGAGAGAGAGTAAGTAACACCGCGAGAGAGAGAGAGACAGCGAGAGAGAAACACAGCGATAGAGAGAGAAACAAAGCAACGAAGAGAGAGAAACACAGCAAGAGAAAGAGAGAGAGACAGAGAGAGAAACACAATGAGAGAGAGAACCATTGAGAGAGAAACAGTGAGAGAGTGAGAGTGGGAAACAGCGAGAAAGAGAAACACAGCGAGACAGAGAGAAAGAAACCCAGCGAGAGAGAGAGAGAAACATAGTGAGAGAGAGAGAAACACAGCGAGAGAGTGAAACAGAGAAAGAGAGAAACAAATTGAGAGAAATAGAGAAACATAGCGAGAAAGAGAAACAAGAAACACAGTGAAAGAGAGAGAGAAACAGCAAGAGAGAAACATAGTGAGAGAGAGAGAGAGAGAGAGAGAGAGAGAGAGAGAGAGAGAGGGAGAGGAGAGAGAGAGAGGGAAACAGCGAGAGAGAAAACACATGGAGAGACATAGCAGATAAACACAGTGAGAGAGTGAGAGAAAAACAAGAGAGAGCAAGAGAGAGAGAGAGAATCAATCAGAGAGAGAAGAGAAACAAGGAGAGAGAGAGAAAACACAGCAAGAGTAACACAGCAAGAGAGAAACTGAGCAAGAGAGCATGAGAGAGAGAGAAAACACAGTGATAGAGAGATACACACACAGAGAGAAACACAGCAACAGTGAGAGAGAGAAACAAAGCGAAAGAGAGAGAAACACAGCAAGAGAAAGAGAGAGAGAGAGAGATAAACACAATGAGAGAGAGGACCAGTGAGAGAGAAACAGTGAGAGAGCGAGAGAAACACAGTGAGAGAGAAACACAGCAAGACAGAGAAAAAACCCAGCGAGAGATAGAGAAACACAGCGAGAGAGAGAGAAACAGAGAGAGAGAACCAGTGAGAGACAAACAGTGAGAGAGCGAGAGAGGGAAACACAGCGAGACAGGAGAAAGCAACCCAGCGAGAGAAAGAGAATCACAGAGAGATAGCAACAAAGAGAGAAACACACACAGAGAGATAGATAGAAACACAGCAAAAGAAACACAGTGAGAGAGAGAAACTGAGCGAGGGAGCACGAGAGAGAGAGAAACACAGTGATAGAGAGAGATAAAACACACAGAGAGAGAGAAACACAGCAAGAGAGAAAACACAGCCAATCAACCAGCACATGTACTCTACTGAATGGTTATTGTTATTGTTCAATGTATGGTTATTTTTACCCCTGGTTATTGTTGTTACTGTTTTGTTTTGATTCTCATTTTTTTCATATTGTAAATATCTATAATAAGCTTTAGCAAAAATATGTTCATTGTTACTTCATGCCAATAAAGTAATTTGAATTGAATTAAATTGAAACACAATGAGAGAGTGAGGAAACAAAGCGAGAGAGAGAATGAGAGAAACACAGCGAGCGAGAGAGAAACACAGTGAGAGAGAAACACAGTGAGAGAGAGAGAGAAACAAAGCGAGAGAGAAAGACAGCGAGAGAGAGAAAACAATGTGAGAGACAAACAGCGATAGAGAGAGAGAAACAGCGAAGAAAGAGAAACAAATCAAGGAAGAGAGAAAACACAGCAAGAGAGAAAAAGAAACCCAGCGAGAGAGAGAGAGGGAAACATAGTGAGAGAGAAAACACAGCAAGAGAGAAAACTCATAGAGAAAGAGAGAAACAAAGTGAGAGAAATAGAGAGAGAGAAACATAGCGAGAAAGAAACACAAGAAACACAGCGAGAGAGAGAAACACAGCCAGAGATAGAGAAACACAGCGAGAGAGAGAAAACAAAGTGAGAGAAATAGAGAGAGAGAAACATAGTGAGAAAGAGAAACACAAGAAACACAGTGAGAGAGAAAACACAGTGAGAGAGAGAAACACGGCGAGAGAAAAACACAGCGAGAGAGAGAAACACGGCGAGAGAGAGAGAAACACAGCCAGAGAGAGAAACACAGCCTGAGATAGAGAAACACAGCGAGCGAGAGAGAGAGAGAAACACAGCGAGAGAGAGAAAGAGTGAGAGAGCGAGAGAGGGAAACAGCGAGAGAGAGAGAAACACAGTGAGAGAGAAACAAAGCAAGAGAGAAAAACAGCGAGAGAGAAAGACAGAAACACAGCGAGAGAAAGTGAATCACGGAGAGAGAAACACAGCAAAAGAAACACAGCGAGAGAGAGAAACTGAGCGAGGAGCACGAGTGAGAGAGAAACACAGTGATAGAGAGAGATAAATACACAGAGAGAAACACAGCAAGAGAGAGCAAGAGAGAAAGAGAAACACAGCCAGAGAGAGAGAAACACAGCACAAGAGATAAAGAAACACAGCAAGAGAGAGAAACACAGCGAGAGCGAGAGAAACAGCGAGAGAGAAACACAGTTAGAGAGAGAAAACACAGCACAAGAGATAAAGAAACACAGCAAGAGAGAGAAACACAGCGAGAGCGAGAGAAACAGCGAGAGAGAGAAACACAGTTAGAGAGAGAGAACTTTAATACGGCTGTGAATGCACTCAAAGAAAAAGCCTGCAGAGCATTGTATGCAAATAATATGGGAAATTATTGAATATCAACATCCCAACTAGAATTTGGACCAAAATATTTGACAGTATAATCCTAAATAGCTCTTTACGGAAGTGAAGTTTGAGGGGCCACTCAATAACCTGGACTTTAAAATGTGGGACAAACATCCATTTGAAGCCCTACATAGAGAATTCTGTCGGAAAGTCCAGAGACATACACCAACTAATGTATGTAGGGCAGAATTGGGCCGCTTTCCAAGAGTAATGAAAATACAGAAAAGATCATTAAAATTCTGGCTACATCTAAATTCAAGTCCAAGTCTGCAATTTAAAGCACTTCAAACCCATGAGCTGAGCGCAGAAACGAGCCCTCTCAGTCAGCTGGTGTTGGACCTCACCAACCAAGCTGACACCAGCACTGCTTCTAAAGAAACAATTCCAATAAACAAAAGAAAACAGTCATGAACCAATCAAAGGACTCATATTTACAACATTGGAAAAATTAAACAAAATCCCAAAGCCGACTAAATTGCTATCTGACCCTAAAACAGAGAATATTAATTGGCTGATTATCTCTACTCTGTCAGAGATACGAAGCAGAGACAAATCCTTACCAAGTACAGGCTGAGTGACCAACCAATTGGCAATAGAAACCGGCAATAGAAACCATCAGACATGGCTACCCAAGGAGGAGCGTGTATGTGGTCACTGCATGACAGTGGAAGTAGAGACAGAGATGCACTTTCTCCTTTACTGTGATAAATATTCCTCACAAAGAGATTCATTATTCACAGAAATTACTACACCTATTCCTAATTTTAAGTTATTAAACCCAGAGAAAAACCTAAAAATACTCATGGGCGAAGGAGCAATGGCTCCTCTTGCAGCCAAATATGTATTTTTCTGCCATAACCTGAGGGACACTGAATAATAACATCTACATAGTAAGCAGTAACTTACTTATTATTACTATTATTGTTATTACTATTATTATTGTTGTTTATCATTCGAAAAAATAGTGGTATGGGTGGTAATGGTAATGATAGCAGTTTAATGATGGTGGTGGTAGTAGTAGTAATATTGATTGTAGTTGTAGTACTGATGTAATGGTGAAGATGACCATTATTTCGTTATAAGTTAGTTATTGTTTCATTTTCCATATGTAGATTTTTATATTTATTTCTACTATTGACTGTTACCATTTTATTGTTGTTATTTTGTATTTATTTTTGTGTTTTTATTTACTACATTTTTATAGTAGTATTTTTTATCGTTTATAATTGTATTACAATGTATTTTTTATTTATTTAATTTATTTCACCTTTATTTAACCTCTTACATCTATGGGGGCGCTATTTCATTTTTGGATGAAAAACGTTCCCGTTTTAAACAAGATATTTTGTCACAAAAAGATGCTCGACTATGCATATAATTGATAGCTTTCGAAAGAAAACACTCTGACGTGTCCAGAACTACCAAGATATTCTCTGTGCGTGCCCTAGAATGTGAGCTTCAGGCAAAACCAAGATGAGACGGCATCCAGGAAATGAGCAGGATTTTTGAGGCTCTGTTTTCCATTGTCTCCTTATATGGTTGTGAATGCGAGAGGAATGAGCCTGCCCTTTCTGTCGTTTCCCCAACGTGTCTGCAGCATTGTGACGTATTTGTAGGCAGATCATTGGAAGATTGATCATAAGAGACCACATTTACCAGGTGTCCGCCGGTGTCCTGCGCCGAAATTGGTGCGCAAAAGTCACCTGCCAGTATTTTTCCATGGGATACAGAGAGGAAAGCAAGCTTCACGAACTGCATATCAATGAAGAGATATGTGAAAAAACACCTTGAGGATTGATTCCAAACAACGTTTGCCATGTTTCTGGCCGATATTATGTAGTTAATCCGGAAAAAGTTTTAAGTTGTAGGTGACTGAATTTTTTGGTTCGTTTAGGTAGCCAGACGCAATGTAGAAAACGGAACGATTTCTCCTACACAGACGCTTTCAGGAAAAACTGCGCATTTGGTATGTAACTGAGAGTCTCCTCATTGAAAACATCAGAAGCTCTTCAAAGGTAAATGATTTTATTTATTTGGTTATCTGGTTTTTGTGAAAATGTTGCGTGCTAAATGCTACTCAAAATGCTATGCTAGCTTTGCATACTCTTACACAAATGAGTCAATTTCTATGGTTCAAAAGCATATTTTGAAAATCTGAGATGACAGTGTTGTTAAGAAAAGGCTAAGCTTGAGAGCAGATGCATTATTTTCATTTTATTTGCGATTTTCAGAAATCGTTAACGTTGCGTTATGCTAATGAGCCTGAGGCTTTAGTCACAAACCCGGATCCGGTATGGGGAGTTTCAAGAAGTTAACCAGGTAGGTCAGTTGAGAACAAGTTCTCATCTACAATTGTGACCTGGCCAAGATAAAGTAAAGCAGTTTGACACGCAAAAACAACACAGAGTTACACATGGAGTAAAACAAACATACAGTCAATAATACAGTAGAAAAATAAGTCTATATACAATGTGAGCAAATGAGGTGAAATAAGGGAGGTAAAGGCAAAAAAAGGCCATGGTGGCGAAGTAAATACAATATAGCAAGTAAAACACTGGAATGGTAGATTTGCAGTGGGAGAAAGTGCAAAGTAGAGATAGAAAAAATGGGGTGCAAAGGAGCGAAATAAATAAATAAAAAATACAGTAGGGGGGTGGTAGTTGTTTGGTCTAAATTATAGATGGGCAATGTACAGGTGCAGTAATCTGTGAGCTGCTCTGACAGCTGGTGCTTAACTTCTTGGTGACAGAGGGCAGTATTTTCACATCCCCCGAGGATGATCAATCAGGAAGTGGCTTCTATTTTGAAAACTCCATGTTCCATAGCATTCCTTTGCTCCATTTAAAGGGATATGAATCAGATTCCCTTTCCTATCGCTTCCTCAAGGTGTCAACAGTCTTCAGACATAGTTTCAGGCTTTTATTTTTTTTAAATGAGCCAGAACGATAACATCGCATCAAGTGGTCACATGAGTTTGGATAGGTATTGCTTTTCCCTCTCCTACAGTGAAAGACATTTGTGGTTGATATATTATCGATTATATATTTTAAAAACAACCTGAGAATTAATTAAAAAAAACGTTTGACATGTTTCTGTGGACATTATGGAAACAATTTGGAATTTGTCTGCGTTGTTGTGACCACTCTTTCCTGTGGATTTCTGAACATTTGATTGCTTTTCTGATTTTCGTGACCGAGCTACCTGATGCTAAGTGTGCTTATTGTTTTATCGTGCGATCGATAAACTTACACAAACGCTTGGATTGCTTTCGCTGTAAAGCATAATTTCTAAATCTGACACAACAGGTGGATTAACAAAAGGGTAAGCTGTGTTTTCCTATATTGCACTTGTGATTTCATGAATATAAATATTTATAGTAATATTTATAGTAATATTTATTGTATGTAGCGCTATGCTATTCAGAGGTTGTTGATGACACTTATCCCGATATCGGGATTGCAGCCAATAACAAGTTAAATGCATGCCCAAATTCAACTGCCTGCTACTAAGATATGCATATTATTAGTAGATGAGATGATTTTTGAGGTCACTCTCTTTTCAGTCAGTTTTCATTGGGAATCCAGATTTCTAAGGGACCTTCTTGCAGTTCCTATCGCTTCTTGAATGAGGGTCACTTGAAGTGTACTGTTCGATAGAGGAGCCTGACCAGAAAGCATGTTTCAGTTTGTTTTCTTCCTGTATTGAACACAGATCACCCCGTCTTCAATTTTATCGATTGTTTACATTCAAAAATGCCTAAAGTTGTATTACAAAAGTAGTTTGAAATGTTTTGGCAAAGTTTACAGCTAACTTTTGAGATATTTTGTAGTCAAGTTGCTCAAGTTGGAACCAGTGTTTTTCTGGATCAAACGTGAAAAATAAATGGCCATTTTGGATATATATCTACGGAAATAATTGAACAAAAGGACCATTTGTGATGTTTATAGGACATATTGAGTGCCAACAAATGAAGCTCATCAAAGGTAAGGCATAAATTATATTTGTATTTCTGCGTTTTGTGTCGCGCCTGCACGGTTGAAATATGCTTTCTATCTTTGTTCACGGAGGTGCTATCCTCAGATAATAGCATTGTTTGCTTTCGCCGAAAAGCCTTTTTGAAATCTGACATGTTGGCATGATTCACAACAATTGTAGCTTTAATTTTCTATCTTGCATGTGTGATTTAATGATTTTTATAGTAATATAGTAATATAGTAATTTATTTGAATTTGGCTCTCTGCATTTTCCCTGGCTCTTGGCCCGGTGGGACGCGTCCCACATATCCCAGAGAGGTTAAAGCTAGTGAGGGAGATAAGTGTTTCCAGTTTCAGAGATTTTTGTAGTTCATTCCAGTCATTGGAAGCAGAGACCTGGAAGGAGAGAGGCGGCCAAAGGAAGAATTGGTTTTGGGGGTGACCAGAGAGATATACCTGTTGGAGCGCGTGCTACAGGTCGGTGCTGCTATGGTACCCAGCGAGTTGAGATAAGTGGGGTCTTTACCTAGCACGGTCTTGTAAATGACCTGGAGCCAGTATGGTGGGATTCAAAATGGTCGGTAATCAGAGAGAGAAACACAGAGAGAAAGAGAGAGAGAGAGAGAGACATAGCGAGAGATAGAAATACAGAGAGAAAGAGAGCAAGAGAAACACAGAGAGAGCGAAAGAAACACAGCGAGAGAGAATGAGAGAAACACAGAGAGACAGAGAAAACAGTTAAAGAGAGAGAAAAAACAGAGTGATAGAGAGAGAAACACAGTGAGAGAGAGAAAACTGCAAGAGAAAGTGAGAGAGAAACATAGCGACAGAGAGAAAAAACACAGAGAGAGACAGAGAGAGACAGAGAGACAGAGAGAGAAAACACAGGGAGAGAGCACGAGAGAGAGTGAGAGAGTGAGAGAAACACAACAAAATAGAGGAACACGGAGAGAGAGAGAGAAAGAGCGGAAGAGAGAGAAACATGGGAGATAAACACAGCGAGAGAGAGAGAGAGAGAGAGAGAAACACAGCGTGAGAGAGAGAGAGAGAGAAATACAGCGATAGAGAGAGAGTAACACAGCGAGAGAGAGAAACATGCGAGACAGAGAAACACAGTGATTAATAGAGAGAAACAGCGAGAGAGACCGAAACACAGTGAGTGAGAGAGAGAGAGAAAAGAGAGAGAGAGGGGGAACACAGTGAGAGAGAGAATGAGAGAAACACAGCAGGAGAGGTAGAGAAACAGTGAGATAGGGAGAGAGAAACCCAGTGAGAGAGAGAAAGAATCACAGCAAAAGAGAGAAACAGACAGAGAGGGTGAGATAGAGAGAGAGTAACACGAGAGAAAGAAACATGCGAGAGACAGAGAAACAGCGAGAGAGAGGGCGAGAGTGACACAGCAAAAGAGAGAGAGAGAAACAAATTTAAAGAGAGAGAAAGACAGCGAGAGAAAAGCATAGTGAGAGAGAAAAACACAGCGACACAGCGAGAGAGAGCAATACATCGAGAGAGAAAGAAACAAAGCCAGAGAGAGAAACATGGTGACAGGAGAGAGAAACAGAGAAAGAGAGAAAAACAACAATATAGAGAGAGAGAGAGAAACAGAGAGAGTGAAAGAAACAGAAAAAGAACACAGCGAAAGAGAGAGAGAGACAGACAGACAGTGAGAGAGAGAAAACACAGTGAGAGAGAAACACAGAGAGAAAGAGAAACACAGCGAGAGAGAGAAACAAATAGAGAAAGAGACAGAAAGAAAGCGAGAGAGAGAAACAGTGAGATAGGGAGAGAGATACCCAGTGAGAGAGAGAGAGAATCACAGCAAGAGAGAGAAACAGACAGAGGGTGAGATAGAGAGAGAGTATCACAGCGAGAGAAAAAAACATGCGAGAGACAGAGAAACAGCGAGAGAGAGGGCAAGAGAAACACAGCGAGAGAGAGAATGAGAGAAACAAAACGAGACAGAGAGAGAAACACAGGGAGAGAGCACGAGAGAGAGAAATAAAGCGAAAGAGATTAATACGGAGAGAGAGAGAAACAGCGGCAGAGAGAAACATGGCAAGAGAGATGAACACAGCGAGAGAGAGAGAGAAACACATCAAGAGAGAGAAAACACAGCGAGAGAGCGAGAAAGAGAGAGAGAAACACAGCGAGATAGTGAGAAACAAGCAAGAGAGGAAGAGAAAGATAGCGAGAGAGAAAGCAAGAGAAACACAGCAAGAGAATGAGAGAAACAAAGCGAGACAGAGAGAGACAGAGAGACAGAGAGAGAAAACACAGGGAGAGAGCACGAGAGAGAGTGAGAGAGTGAGAGAAACACAACAAAATAGAGGAACACGGAGAGAGAGAGAGAAAGAGCGGAAGAGAGAGAAACATGGGAGATAAACACAGCGAGAGAGAGAGAGAGAGAGAGAGAGAGAGAAACACAGCGTGAGAGAGAGAGAGAAATACAGCGATAGAGAGAGAGTAACACAGCGAGAGAGAGAAACATGTGAGACAGAGAAACACAGTGAATAATAGAGAGAAACAGCGAGAGAGACCGAAACACAGTGAGTGAGAGAGAGAGAGAGAGAAAGAGAGAGAGAGGGGGAACACAGTGAGAGAGAGAATGAGAGAAACACAGCAGGAGAGGTAGAGAAACAGTGAGATAGGGAGAGAGAAACCCAGTGAGAGAGAGAAAGAATCACAGCAAAAGAGAGAAACAGACAGAGAGGGTGAGATAGAGAGAGAGTAACACGGCGAGAGAAAGAAACATGCAAGAGACAGAGAAACAGCGAGAGAGAGAGGGCGAGAGTGACACAGCAAAAGAGAGAGAGAGAGAAACAAATTTAAAGAGAGAGAAAGACAGCGAGAGAAAAGCATAGTGAGAGAGAGAAACACAGCGACACAGCGAGAGAGAGCAATACATCGAGAGAGAAAGAAACAAAGCCAGAGAGAGAAACATGGTGACAGGAGAGAGAAACAGAGAAAGAGAGAGAAAACAACAATATAGAGAGAGAGAGAGAAACAGAGAGAGTGAAAGAAACAGAAAAAGAACACAGCGAAAGAGAGAGACAGACAGACAGTGAGAGAGAGAGAAACACAGTGAGAGAGAAACACAGAGAGAAAGAGAAACACAGCGAGAGAGAGAAACAAATAGAGAAAGAGACAGAAAGAAAGCGAGAGAGAGAAACAGTGAGATAGGGAGAGAGATACCCAGTGAGAGAGAGAGAGAATCACAGCAAGAGAGAGAAACAGACAGAGGGTGAGATAGAGAGAGAGTATCACAGCGAGAGAAAAAAACATGCGAGAGACAGAGAAACAGCGAGAGAGAGGGCAAGAGAAACACAGCGAGAGAGAGAATGAGAAAAACAAAGCGAGACAGAAAGAGACAGAGAGACAGAGAGAGAAACACAGGAGAGAGCACGAGAGAGAGTGAGAGAGTGAGATAAACACAGCAAAATAGAGGAACACGGAGAGAGAGAGAGAAACAGCGGCAGAGAGAGAAACTTGGGAGATAAACACAGCGAGAGAGAGAAACACAGCGATAGAGAGAGAGTAACACAGCGAGAGAGAGAAACATGCGAGATAGAGAAACATGTGAGAGGGAGAAACACAGTGAATAATAGAGAGAAACAGCGAGGGAGACCGAAACACAGTGAATGAGAGAGAGAGGGAGAGAGAGAGGGAAACACAGTGAGAGAGAGAATGAGAGAAACACAGCAGGAGAGGTAGAGAAACAGTGAGATAGGGAGAGAGAAACCCAGTGAGAGAGAGAAAAGAATCACAGCAAGAGAGAAAACAGACAGAGAGGGTGGGATAGAGAGAGATTAACATAGCGAGAGAAAAGAAACATGCGAGAGACAGAGAAACAGCGAGAGAGGGAGAGAGAGAGTGAGAGAGAGAGAGTGACACAGCGAGAGAGAAGCATAGTGAGAGAGAGAAACACAGCGACACAGCGAGAGAGAGAAATACATTGAGAGAGAAATAAACAAAGCTGGAGAGAGAAACATGGTGACAGAGAGAGAAACAGAGAAAGAGAGAGGAAAACAACAATAGAGAGAGAGAGAGAAACAGAGAGAGTGAAAGAAACACAAAAAGAAAACAGCGAAAGAGAGAGCGAGAGAGACAGACAGTGAGAGAGAGAGAAACACAGTGAGAGAGAAACACAGTGATAGAGAGAGAAACACAGAGAGAAAGAGACAGAAAGAAAGTGAGATAGGGAGAGAGATACAGTGAGATAGGGAGAGAGATACCCAGTGAGAGAGAAGAATCACAGCAAGAGAGAGACACAGACAGAGGGTGAGAGAGAGAGTAACACAGCGAGAGAAAGAAACATGCAAGAGAGAGAAACAGCGAGAGAGAGGGAGAGAGTTATAGAGAGAGAGTGACACAGCAAAAGAGAGAGAAACACAGCGGGAGTGAGAAACCCAGCGAGAGAGAGAGAAACATGGCGAGAGATAAACACAGTGAGAGAAAACACAGAGAGAGTGATAGAGAAACACAGAGAGAGTGATGAGAAACATGCGAGATAGAGAAACGTGAGAGAGAGAAACAGTGAATGATAGAGTGAAACAGCGAGAGAGACAAACACAGTGAGAGAGAGAGAGAGAGAGAAGAATGAGAGAAACAGCAAGAGAGGAGAAACAGACAGAGTGAGTTAGAGAGAGAGTAACACAGCAAGAGAGAAACTCATTTAGAGAGAGAGACAGAGGGCAACAGTGAGAGAGAGAGAGAGAGAGAGAGAGAGAGAGAAACACAGTGAGAAAGAGAGAGAAACACAGCGAGAGAAAGAGAGAGAAATACAGCGAGAGAGAGAGAGAACATAGCGAGGGAGAAACAAAGTGAAATAGAAACATAGAGAGAGAGAAAGAAAAGCAGGAGAGAGGGAAACTCGGCTATAGATAGATAATCTAAGCGAGAGAGAAAAACAGAGCGAGAGAGAGAGAAACACAACGAGAGAGAGACAGAGAGTAACACTGCCGGAGAGAGAAAGACAGCGAGAGATTAGGAAAACAGCGGGAGAGACAGAAACACAGAGAGAGAGGATAGAGAAACATAGCAATATAGAGATTGAGAGAGAAACAGCAAAAGAGAGAGCAAGAGAAACACAGCGAGAGAGTGAAAGAAACACAAAAAGACAGAGAAAAAAAACACAGCGAAAGAGAGAGAGAGAGACAGACAGTGAGAGAGAGAAACACAGAAAGAGAGAAACACGATGATAGAGAGAGAAACACCGTGAGAAAGAGAACCACAGCGAGAGAGAAACACAGCGAGAGAGAGAAAAAATAGAGAAAGAGACAGAAAGAAAGTGAGAGAAAGAGACAGTGAGAGATAGAAACACGGCGATCGAGAGAGAAACCCATTGATAGAGAGAGAGAAACACAATTAGAGAGCAAGTGAAAGAGAGAGAGAGAAACACAGAGAGACAGGGAGAAAAACACAAGAGAGAGAAACACAGCGAGAGAGAGAAACCCCGGGAGAGAGAGAAACTCAGCCAGAGAGAAAGGGAGCGAGAGAGAGAAACAAGCCAGAGAGGGTGAGTAACACAGCGAGAGAGAGAAACATGCGAGAGAGAGAAACAGCGAGAGAGACAATACAGAGAGAGAGAGAGAGAGAGAGAGAGAGGGGGAAACACAGTGACAGAGAGGGAAACACAGTGAGAGAGAAAAAGAGACAGCAACAGAGAGATTGAGAGAGAAACAGCAATAGAGAGATTGAGAGAGAAACACAGCAAAAGAGAGAGCAAGAGATACACAGCGAGAGAGTGAAAGAACCACAAAAAGACAGAGAAAAACACAGTGAAAGAGAGAGAGAGAGACAGACAGTGAGAGAGAGAGAAAACACAGTGATTAGAGAGAGAAACACAGCGAAAAGAGCAACACAGCGAGTAAGAGAAACACTGCGAGAGAGAGAAACACAGCGAGAGAGAGAACAAATAGAGAAAGAAACAGAAATAAAGCGAGAGAGAGAAGCAGTGAGAGATAGAAATGCGGTGATAAAGAGAGAAACACATTGATAGAGAGAGAAACACAATGAGAGAGAGAGAAAACAGCAAGAGAAAGAAAGATAGTGAAACATAGAGAGAGAGACAGGGAGAGAAACACAGCAAGAGAGACAAACCCCGGGAGAGAGAAAAACTCAGTGAGAGAGAGAGAGAGAGAGAGAGAGAGAGAGAGAAAGAGAAAGAGAAAGGGAGAAACAAGCAAGAGAGGGAGAGAAACATAGCGAGAGAGAAACAAGTGAAAGAGAGAAACAGAGAGAGAGAGAAACACAGCTTGAGAAAGAGAAACAAAGCGAAGAGAGAGAAAACAAAGCGAAGAGAGAGAGAGTAATACAGTGAGAGAGAAAAACATGCGAGAGAGAGAAACAACAAAAAGACTTGCAACAGAACCAATTAGAAATTAAAGAAAAATTGAACATCCTTGAATCAGTCATTAAAAACAACCAAAATCCATTAGATTACCCAATAACCCAACAAGAACTAAATGAAAAGCTAAAATCTATTAAATCAAAGAAGGCTTGTGGTCTAGACAACATCAGAAATGAAATGCTGAAAAACAGCACACCTGAGTTGCAAAATGCTGTGCTTAAATTGTTCAACATGGTTTTAACTTCTGGCTGCTTCCTGATGTCTGGAACCAGGGGCTCATCTCCCCTATCCACAAAAGTGGAGTCAAATCAGACCCCAATAATTACAGGGGAATTTGCGTAAACAGTAACTTGGGAAAGATTTTCTGTAGCATTTTGAATTCAAGAATTCAAAACTTTCTTCAAGAAAAAAATGTAATAAGTAAATGTCAAATTGGCTTTCTCCCTAACCATCGCACTACTGACCATATATACACCTTACACACACTAATTAATAAACACGTACACCAAAAAAAAGAGGGCAAAATCTTTGCTTGCTTTATTGACTTTAAAAAAGCATTTGATTCGATTTGGCACGAAGGGCTATTCTACAAAATTCTACAAAGTGGGCTTGGTGGTAAGGTATATGACTTAATAAAATGTATGTACACAGAAAACAAGTGTGCAATAAAAATCAAAAACCAAAGAACAGAATTTTTTTCACAATGTCGAGGTGTGAGACAAGGCTGCAGTTTGAGTCCAAATCTTTTCAACATTTATATCAATGAATTAGCAGACATGTTGGACCAATCTCCAGCCCCAGGACTCACACTATTTGACACAGAGGTGAAATACCTGCTATATGCTGATGACTTGGTACTTCTATCACCAACCAAAGAAGGTCTTCAACAGAAAATTAATATTCTGGAGCAATATTGCCATAATTGGGCCCTGGCAGTAAATTTCCAAAAACTAAAATCATGATTTTCCAAAAATACCCAGATGTCAGAAACACAAATATAAATTCACCCTGAACAACACCTTAATTGAACACACAAAAAATTACACCTATCTTGGTCTGACCATATCTGCATCGGGAAACTTTAATATGGCAGTGAATGCACTCAAAGAAAAGCCCGCAGAGCAATGTATGCAATAAAAATGAAATTATTCAAAATCAACATCCCAATTAGAATTTGGACTAAAATATTTGACAGTGTAATCCTACCAATAGCTCTTTATGGAAGTGAGGTTTGGGGACCACTCAATAAACTGGACTTTAAAATGTGGGACAAACATCCAATTGAAGCCCTACATGCAGAATTCTGTCGGAAAATCCTACAAGTCCAGAGAAATACACCAACTAATGCATGTAGGGCAGAATTGGGCCGTTTTCCAGTAATAATGAAAATACAAAAAAGATCATTAAAATTTTGGCTACATCTGAATTCAAGTCCAAATTCAAGTCTGCAATTTAAATCACTTCAAACCCAAGAGCTGAGCCCAGAAACGAGCCCTCTCAGTCAGCTGGTGTTGGACCTCACCAACCAAGCTGACACCAGCACTGCTTCAAAAGAAAGAATTCCAATAAGCAAAATCATGAACCAATCAAAGGAATCATATTTACAACATTGGAAAAATGAAACAAAATCCCAAAGCCGACTAAATTGCTATCTGACCCTAAACAGAGAATATGAATTGGCTGATTATCTCTACTCTGTCAGAGATACGAAGCAGAGACAGATCCTTACCAAGTACAGGATGAGTGACCACCGATTGGCAATAGAAACCGGCAGACATAAAAAGACATGGCTACCCAAAGAGGAGCGTGTATGTGGTCACTGCATAACAGGGGAGGTAGAGACAGAGATGCACTTTCTCCTTTACTGTGATAAATATTCCTCACAAAGAGATTCATTATTCACAGAAATTACTAAACATATTCCAAATTTTTACAAATTGAACCCAGAGGAAAAACTAAGAATACTCATGGGCGAAGGAGCAATGGCTCCTCTTGCAGCCAAATATGTATTTTCCTGCCATAGCCTGAGGGACACTGAATAATAGCATCTGCATAGTAAGCAGTAACTTAATTGTTATTGCTATTATTGTTATTACTGTAATTATTATTATTTTTGTATTTAATTTTGTATTATTATTTACTACACTTTTATATTTTATATTTGCTATCATTTAGAATTTTGTTACAATGTATATTGTATACATTGTTGCTTTGGCAATATTGACACAATGTTTTTCATGCCAATAAAGCAGCTTGAATTTGAATTTGAATTTGAATTTGAGAAACACAGCGAGAGAGAAAAATACAGCGGGAGAGAGAATCACAGTGAGAGAGATGTCTACTGTTAATTTTTATTGTTTACCTTACTTGCTTTGGCAATGTTAACACATGTTACCCATGCCAATAAAGCCCCTTGAATTGAATTGAATTGAGAGAGAGAAACACATTGAGAGAGAGAAACATGCCAGAGAGAGAGACACAGTGAGAGAGAGAGAGAGAGAGATAGAGAGGGAGAGAGAGAGATTGAGGGAAACACAGCAAGAAAGAGTGAGAAACAGAGAAAGAGAGAGAAAAACAACAAGAGAAAGAGAGAGAGAAACAGAGAGATAGAGAGAGAAACACAACGAGAGCTTATCAAGAGACTTATCAAGAGAGAGAGAGATGCTCTAATCATGCTCAACATGAGCTCCTTATATATTTCATATTTCTTTGTTTTTAGAATAAGATAAACACTCTAATTGAAAAAGAATTCCAGACAAGAAGTGATGAACAACAACTCTTATTCATTCAGAATAGAAAAAAGGAACTTTGCGCCTCAAGTTAAGAAGTTTTGACTCTAGCCTGCTACAACAAAGGCCTAGCCAGCAGACTAACAAGCTAGCCATAAGAAATGAGCTAGAACAAACCTAGCAAGGGGAGTTAATACAACTACATCAAATGACCAAACTGAGTGAGTAAACCAAAAAGGAGCACGGACTAACTTTAAACATATCTTCTGTTTTTTTTTTTGTGTGAGGATTTGTCACTCTTTTTGCTGGTTTTTGAACTAAATTAGGGCTCGCTAGCAACAGCAGCAGACGAACAAATAGGTTGCCAAGACAACGGGGCAGCAGAACAGCGCCGCGGCAGTAGTAGCAGAGCCCACAGGCACCATGTCCTCACTCACCCTCAGCGCAGAATCCATTCTCTACCCTAAAGAGGCCAAAAATGACACAATGAGGAAAGCTTTTAAACAGAAACCACCAGAGGGGAGGCCAGAAACCCTTTTGCAGACCACTACAAAAGCGGTGACGTGAGTAATCTCATCTTCCTCACTGACCAGCCATATGCATGGCGCTCAGCAGTCTGCTCTCACTACCCATCCATAAAGAAAGAGGGGATATCTAATGGGTGGAAGCTGAAAGTCAAAGACACAGATGACCCTGATAGCCCCATGATAACAATCAACCTCTACTAGACTGGGACTGTCATGGTGCAAGGTAACATTAGGCTGTTTGAAACAGACTTTCAGACCATTAAGGAGAGAGCAGAGAGAGAGAAGGACACCACCAGTGACATGCCCTCCCACAAGGCAAACTCCACCAGCACCACCCTCACCCCAACTATCCCCACCCAAAAGGCACATCCAGCACCTCTCTTCCCACCATAGTGGAGGAGACGCCCCAGGAGGAGAGCGACCCCCTCAGTGCAAAACAGGCTCAGGCCCTCCTCACCACCATGGCTGCCATGAGGGATGAGTTCACCAAACTGGAGGGGGAGGTGGTCCTGCTGAGGGAGAGCGTGAACAAACGGCAACCAGACAACCACACCTTAGAGGAGCTCCTAACCAAGGTGAGGACAGAGCAGGACAGCAGCATTGTAACACAGCTGAAAGAGGTTCAGCAAGAGAGAGACAGACTCAAGAGAGAGCTGGCTGATCTAACAAAGGAGATGAGAGAGCTCCAAAAAGACAGGCAGAACAGTAAAAACAATTTGACCACGCTAAAAGAGGAGCTGCAGGAGAGAAACAGAACAGAGGACAGGGAGCCCAGATCAACCAGCAAGGCCTCCCCAGCCCTGCCTGCTGCACCCCTTCTCCACAAACCACAGAACAGCCTCCCACTGACAGCGGCACCGGCACAGACCAACCACAGCCCAGCTCCAACACCCACCAGACCCCCTCTGCCCCCTCCAGTCCAGACGAAACACTGGCTGACATCGTCCTGATGATGGACTCAAATGGGAAGATTGTTCAGGAGAAGAAACTTTTCCCTAGACACAAAACGAGAAAGGTGTGGTGCCCAACAATGCAGAGTGCGATGGAGCTGCTTGATAAGGCCCATCTCGGGTCGCCAAGCCACATAAATCATACATACCGGAAGCAACGACCTGCGTGCTCAGCAGGAGAGGGTGGCGACTTCACTACGGGAGTGATTGAGAAGGCCTCAACAATCGTCCCCAACCCAGGAATTGTGGTGTGAACTCTTCTACAGAGGAAGGACTTCGACCCAGCCACAATCCAAAGAATAAACACCAGCCTCTCCCGGGACTGTGCCCTGCGACCCAATATACACCTGGCCCGCCATCCCACCCTCGATCTGGACTGTCTCTATGACCATGTACACCTGTACAGGGAGACAGTCTCCATCCTTGCCGAGACTCCCAAGGACGTCGCTTTAAACCGCAGTCCGACCTCTCCACCCAGGAACAACGGAGCAATCTCCACCCCGCCAAGATCACTGAGACAACACCCAGCACCCTGCAACTCCCAGCCACGACCACAGCAAAAACAACCTCAGTGCCCACCACAGCCAGCGCAGCACAGACCACCCCAGCCCAGCTTCAGAGCCACCCAGACGAGGCCTCACACCCCCCTGTCCCCCACCACAGACCCACACTTGGAGGAGCCACAGCCCAGCAGGCAGAGCTACGCACAGGCTGTGAGAGGAGCAACTGGCCCAGTCCCCACCAACCAAATGAGTGACATTAAACTAATGCCGAGTGTCCTATGCTCACATGTGATAGGCCGAGGGTCATGGTAAGATGAGCACAAGAACACCACCATCCTCACACTACAACCACCCAAGTGGCATGACACAAATTCTATCTTAACTTCATCAATATAGGGGGCGCTCTTTTAATGTTTGGATAAAAAAACATTCCCGTTTTAAACAAGATATTTTGTCACGAAAAGATGCTCGACTATGCATATAATTGACAACTTTGGAAAGAAAACACTCTGACGTTTCCAAAACTGCAAAGATATTATCTGTGACTGCCACAGAACTGATGCTATAGGCGAAACCAAGATGAAATTTCAAACAGGAAATGGCCCAAATTTTGAAGGCGCTGTTTTCCAATGTCTCCTTATATGGCTGTGAATGCGCCAGGAATGAGCCTACACTTTCTGTCGTTTCCCCAAGGTGTCTACAGCATTGTGACGTATTTGTAGGCATATCACTGGAAGATTGACCATAAGAGACTACATTTACCAGGTGCCCGCTTGTTGTCCTCCGTCAAAATTATTGCATAAACTCCAGCTGCGTGCATTTTACAATTTGCTTCAGAGGGGAAAGTCAACTGCCACGAATGATTTATCATCAAACAGATATGTGAAAAACACCTTGAGGATTGATTCTAAACAACGTTTGCCATGTTTCTGTCGATATTATGGAGATAATGTTGAGAAAAAAAAGAAATCTTAGCCAAACGTGATGAACAAAACGGAACGATTTCTCCAACACAAATAATCTTTTTGGAGAAACTGAACATTTGCTATCTAACTGAGAGTCTCCTCATTGAAAACATCCAAAGTTCTTCAAAGGTAAATGATTTTATTTGAATGCTTTTCTTGTTTTTGTGAAAATGTTGCCTGCTGAATGCTAGGCTAATGCTATGCTAGCTATCAATACTCTTACACAAATGCTTGTGTAGCTATGGTTGAAAAGCATATTTTGAAAATCTGAGATGACAGTGTTGTTAACAAAAGGCTAAGCTTGTGAGTGAATATATTTCTTTCATTTAATTTGCGATTTTCATGAATAGTTAACGTTGCGTTATGGTAATGAGCTTGAGGCTATGATTACGCTCCCGGATACGGGATTGCTCGACGCTAGAGGTTAAATGATAAACAAATCACATTTGCATAATAAGATTTTACTTTAATTGAAAAATCTTATTTTAATAGTTCCTGTTGGATTGTGAGTGTTTGTCTCATTTTGAAGGAAAAAGTAATAATACTTATGAAATCGTTTTACGTTGCATGTTGGAAATTACAAGGATTGAAGTCCTCTGCTTTTGAGCAGAAACCCAGCAGAAACCCAGGCTTCCTGAAAGAAATTGATGATGTTGATATTGTAGTACTACAGGAAACATTGTGCAGAGGTGATGTTTTCACTGGCTGTCCACTAGATTATAGGGAGATAATCATACCATCCACGAAATTAAAAAGAATCAAACAGGGCAGAGACTCAGGGGAATGCTAATATGGTATAAATCTGAACTAATTAATTCAATCGAATTGATCAAAACAGGAGAATTCTTTATATGGTTAAAAATAAACAAGGAGGGTATCTTGACAGATAAAAACGTCTTCCTCTGTGCCACATTCCCCCTCAGTCACTCTACTTCAATGAAGAGAGTTTCTCCATTCTAGAGGGGAAATTAGTCACTTTCAGGCCCAAAGCAACGTACTGGTCTGTGGAGACCTGAATGCTAGAACAGCAGAAGAACAAGACACTATTAACAGTAATGGGGATAAACACTTACCAGGAAGCAACCTTTCCCTCCCCACATACCCCCATAGAAACAACTATGACAAAGTGAAAAACAAAAACGGAATACAGCTCGTGAAGCTATGTCGAACACTGGGTCTGTACATAGTCAATGGTAGGCTGAGAGGGGACTATTTTGGTAGGTACACCTACAGCTCATCCTTGGCAGCAGCACTGTAGACTACTTCCTCACCGACCTAAACCCAGAGTTTCTCAGAGCCTTCATAGTCAGCCCACTAATACCTCTCTCAGACCACAGTCAAATCGCAGTAAATCTAAGAAGAGCAGAAACCAACCATGAAGCATCACGGCCCAATAAATTGCATGGTGCAAAACAGGCCTTTAGATGGAGTGCAAACTGTACAGACATCTACCAAAAAGCAATTTGTAGCCAAAAAATACAATCTCTCCCGGACAACTTTTCAGCCTTAACATTCTCATACAGCAATGAAGGTGTAAATTTGGCTGTTTGGAACATAAACTTTATATTTGACAAATTAGCCTCCTAATTTAAAGAATGCATAAGAGCAAACCAGAAATGACAGATAATGAAAAATGGTTTGATAATGATTGCAAAAATCTAAGAAAAAGACAGCGCTCAGAAAATCTGGCCCAACCAAATCATCACAAAATCTAAAGAAAAATATATTACCTATTGGAAAGACACCACAAAAAAATCAAAGTCAACATCAATGCTATTTAGCTCTAAACAGACAGTACATGGTGGCAGACTACCTGACCACTGTTTGGCTCTGCCGGGGTGTCCTCAGATGGGGACACAGTGTCTCCTGACCCCTCCAGTATTTATGCTGCAGTAGTTTATGTGTCGGGGCTAGGGTCAGTTTGTTATATCTGGAGTACTTCTCATGTCCTATTCGGTGTCCTGTGTGAATGTAAGTGTGCTCTCTCTTTCTCTCTTTCATTCTCTCTCTCGGAGGACCTGAGCCCTAGGACCATGCCTCAGGACTACTTGACATGATGACTCCTTGCTGTCCCCAGTCCACCTGGCCGTGCTGCTGCTCCATTTTCAACTCTTCTGCCTTATTATTATTGGACCATGCTGGTCATTTATGAACATTTGAACACCTTGGCCATGTTCTGTTATAAACTCCACCCGGCACAGCCAGAAGAGGACTGGCCACCCACATAGCCTGGTTCTTCTCTAGGTTTCTTCCTAGGTTTTGGCCTTTCTAGGAGTTTTTCCTAGTCACCGTGCTTCTACACGTGCATTGCTTGCTGTTTGGGGTTTTAGGCTGGGTTTCTGTACAGCACTTTGAGATATCAGCTGATGTACGAATGGGTATATAAATACATTTGATTTGATTTGATTTGATTCTTTGGGTTTGGCTGATAGAAAACTGAGGAAACCATTGACTAGGTACAGACTCAGTGAGCACAGTCTGGCTATAGAGACCGGTCGTCACAGACAAACCTGGCTGCCCAGAGAGGACAGGCTGTGCTCACTCTGCTCCAGGGGAGAGGTAGAGACAGAGGCTGCATTTCCTATTACACTGTGACAAATACTCAGACCTAAGATAATATTTCTTTCCCAAAATTATAATTCAATACAAAGAATTTGAAACTATAAAAAGAAAAAATCTAATATTTATTGGGTAAAAGCCTAAATGTGCAGTTTTGGCAGCCAAATTTGTGTCCTCCTGCCACAACAGGGGACAGGGGACAGCCAAGTGAAAAGTGCAAAGTAATGTCGATAATATTTCCCATCTTGTTTTGTTTTGTCTTTCTTACCATGCCATGTGTCTTCTCAGTCATGTTGACACTGGTCCACTACCATTGCTTTAATGTATTGTTGTTCTCATTAATATCATAGTTGTAGTTGTTGTTAACCTGTTGATGCTCTGGGGGCGCTATTTCATTTTTGGATGAAAAACGTTCCGTTTTAAACAAGATATTTTGTCACAAAAAGATGCTCGACTATGCATATAATTGATAGCTTTGAAAGAAAACACTCTGACGTGTCCAGAACTACCAAGATTTTTTTCTGTCGTGCCCTAGAACGTGAGCTTCAGGCAAAACCAAGATGAGGCGGCATCCAGGAAATGAGCAGGATTTTTGAGGCTCTGTTTTCCATTGTCTCCTTATATGGCTGTGAATGCGAGAGGAATGAGCCTGCCCTTTCTGTCGTTTCCCCAAGGTGTCTGCAGCATTGTAACGTATTTGTAGGCAGATCATTGGAAGATTGACCATAAGAGACCACATTTACCAGGTGTCCGCCCGGTGTCCTGCGACGAAATTGGTGCGCAAAAGGCAGCTGCCAGTATTTTTCCATGGGATACAGAGAGGAAAGCAAGCTTCCACGAAACTGCATATCAATGAAGAGATATGTGAAAAAAAACCTTGAGGATTGATTCCAAACAACGTTTGCCATGTTTCGATCGATATTATGTAGTTAATTCGGAAAAAGTTTCACGTTGTATGTGACTGAATATTCGGTTCGTTTCGTTGTGGCTGGGCGCAATGTGAAAGCGGAACGATTTCTCCTACTGCACAGGCAGCACCGGGAAAAGGCTGCGCATTTGGTATGTAACTGAGAGTCTCCTCATTGAAAACATCAGAAGCTCTTCAAAAGGTAAATGATTTTATTTATTTGGTTATCTGGTTTTTGTGAAAATGTTGCGTGCTAAATGCTACTCAAAATGCTATGCTGGCACATGCTCTTACACAATGCAATTAATTCAATTTCTATGGTTCAAAAGCATATTTTGAAAATCTGAGATGACAGTGTTGTTAAGAAAAGGCTAAGCTTGAGAGCAAAACGCATTATTTTCATTTTATTTGCGATTTTCAGAAATCGTTAACGTTGCGTTATGCTAATGAGCCTGAGGCTTTAGTCACGATCCCGGATCCGGGATGGGGAGTTCCAAGAGGTTAATGGTAATCCCATGTCCACTACTACTATTATTGTTGCAGTTGGTCCCACCATTTATTTATATATAAATCTATATTTTAAATTTCCGATATGTATACTTTGACAATGTAAGTAATAAGGAACTTGCCATGTCAATAAAGTCAATTGAATTGAATTGAAACACAGTGAGAGAGAAAGAGAGAAACAAGCAAGAGAGAGAGATAAACACAGCGAGAGAGAGATAAACAGCGAAAGAGAGAAACATGTGAGAGAGAGAGAAACACGGTGAGAGAGAGAGAGAGAGAGAGAGAGAAAGAGATAGAGAGAGGGGGAAACAGTGAGAGAGAACACAGCGAGAGAGTGAGAGAGAAACACAGCAAGAGAGGCAGAGAAACAGTGAGAGAGGGAGAGAGAAACCCAGCGAGAGATAGGTAAACACAGCGAGAGAGAGAGAGAGAATCACAGCGAGAGAGAGATAGAGAGAGAGAAACACAGTTAGAGAGAAAAAACGGCGGGAGAGAGAAACACAGTGAGAGAGAGAGAAACACAGCGAGAGAGAGATAGAGAGAGAGAAACACAGTGAGATAGAGTGAGAAACCAGAATGAGAGGGAGAGAAACAGCGAGAAAGTGAATGAGAGAAACACAGCGAGACAGAGAGAGAAACACAGCGAGAGAGCGAGAAACTCAGTGAGAGAGAGAGAGAGAGAGAGAGTGAGAGAGAGAGAGAAAGAGAGAGAGAGTTTTAAGTTTTAAATACTCTTTATTGGGTCTGGGGACCCACCACACAATAAAGACTCATACAAAACCACAGTTACACATCAATTAAAAACACAACTCCAAGTCCTCCTCCACAGTAACTACACACAACAGCCTCTGAATACCCCATATACTCAAAAACAGATCGATATTGTTGACAAGTTTATAATAGGCAAACTCAACCATTAGTCTCGCTGCCAACATTCCCTCCAGCATTCCCACCACATCCACAGACCCCTGTCCCCGAATGCTGTTCTTTCGGGTCTTCCATATCGCTAATTTTTCTGCCCCTAACACAAAATTAAGCAACACAACTACACCCTTTTGACTGAACCTGTACTTTGGCCCAAATATATACAGTTGGGAAGAGAAAACCTCTCCCAACGTTGAGAACCAATCAGTGATCAGTTCAATCATCCCAACCAACCTGGGACACAGTAAAAACAGATGTGCCAGAGATTCAGACTAAGCACAGAATGGACACCCCTCTCCAACAGTAGGATCCAGGTGTACCAGATGCATGTTGGTGGCTATAGCTCCATGTATTATCCTCCATTGGAGATCAGCTGTCCTCTTATCAATAGGCAGTTTGTATAATGATCGCCAACAACCTTTTGGAGAGGCACCTGGACCAAGCACATCCGCCCACCTCGTCGATTTTACCCCTTCCAGGGAAGAGGCATGGGACACCTTTACACATCATCTGTACATGGCCTTCTTTCCCACCTCCTTGAACTCCCCCAGCTCGGGGTATCGAAGGAAAGCAGCATCCCCACATGCCCCCATCGCAGCACTAACAATCAGTGCAGGGAACACATAAACCAGACCCTCCTTCCACCGATCAGAATTGGAAGTGTCAGTCACATACTGCAGATGAAGCACTGGCAAGGAGTCGCAGACCTCATCGACGACCTTCCTCAGTAGGCGAGATCATCGGATCCCCGCTCTTTCTCCCAGCTCCTCCAACCATCTGCTCCTGCTCCGCATCAGATGACCCAGCTTGGTACACCCCATGCCTAACAGGCATGAACGTAGGCTAGCTGAACCCAGAACATGGGACTGGATGTCAGTGTTGTGAAAAAGAGGCTCTTCAAAAAGCCACATCCCTGGTGGTATGCAGGCCTTACGGGACTTGACAAAGACTCCAAGCCTGAATAACAGACTCATAAAATGGAGTCAGGCCAGTCAAATTACCCCCCCCAGCTTTAAGAGGAAAATATGCCTGTCTAAGCCCAAACAACCCACTCCCTCATCAATGTGTAGGCTGTTTCAACCCAGCTCGAACAGTCTCTGTACAACAATGTCTGGGCTGCTTGGAGCCGGAAAGCCGTGATTCTAGAAGAAATGTCCACCAGGCCTTGCCCACCCTCGTGCAGAGGCAGGTACAGGGCTGCAGCTTTAATCCAGTGTTGTCCAGACCAGAATAAATTGACAAGGGTCCTCTGAAGCTCTTGTATCAGACCCTTTGGTGGCTGTAAAATCATTTGTCTGTGCCACAGGGTAGAAGCAGCAAGATTATTAGCTACCAGGACCCGTCCCCTATAAGACAGCTTGGTCAACACCCATTTCCACCTTGACAGTCTAGCACACACTTTCTCCGCTACACCCTCCCAGGTCTTTTTCTGAAAGACATCGGAGCCTAGAAAAACCCCCAAAGACTTCATCACATCTCTGCCCCACTGAAGCCCCCTTGGTAACCTTGGAGGGGACCCCATCTGAAGCTGACCTGCCCACAGTGCTTCACTCTTTCTCCAATTGACTCTAGCTGAGGAGGTCCCCTCATACACCTTTAAAGTGTTTGAGAGAACCATAACATCCTCACCCCCTGTAATAAAAACTATCACGTCATCTGCATACGCAGACAGTGCTATCGTGGGACCCTTCATTACACCTGGCACAGAGAAACCAGTAAGCTTCGCTCTTAAAAACAAAGCATTGGTTCAATCGCCAGACTATATAACTGCCCTGAAATTGGGCATCCCTGCCTGATGCCCCTTTGGACAGGGATGGGGCAACTTAAACCACCACCCACCTTGACCATACACGAGGCTCCAGCATACAGTAAATTCACCCAAGACAGAAAAACATCCCCAAACCCAAAGGCTTTCATTGTTTTAAACAAGTACTGATGGTCCACACGATCAAAAGCCTTCTCCTGATCCAACGAACGTAACCCCACATTTACATCAGACAGTTCACAAATGTCTAAAACATCTCTTATCATAAACAAGTTGTCAACAATAGAGCGATCAGGTACACAGTAGGACAGGTCCTTGTGGATCAACACTCCCAGATACTCTTTCAACCTGTTTGAGAGAAATTTAGACACAATTTTGTATTCTGCGCACAGCAAAGCAACAGGTCTCCAATTTTTTATGAGAGCCAAATCCCCCTTTTTTTGGCAACAGTGAAAGCACCGCACGTTGACAGGATACAGGAAGAGAACACTCATGAAAAGATTCACACAGCACTTCATAAAAATCCTCCTCAATAGACCCCCAAAAGTGCTTATAAAACTCAGATGGTAAACCATCGATGCCAGGGGCCCGGCCTGTTGAGAGCTGCATAACTGCTGTGGACAGCTCCTGCAGTGTTATGTCAGAGTCCAATGCGACTCTCTGCTCAGGTCCCAATTGAGGAAGACCATGTAACAACTGTTCAGTACACAGAGAGTCACAATCCTCCGCCTTATAAAGGGACGAGTAGAAATCCACGGCATGTTGACGCATTTCAATATCATTTGTGGTCACCTTCCAATCAGGGAGACGAAGGCAGACCATCTGTTTACGTTGAAATGTCGACTGTCCCAGGTAAAGAAAAAGCACTAGGAGCATCCATATCCTTGAGGGAAGCGAAACGAGACCTAATCAAGGCACCCTTCACTCTTTCATGCAGAAACGACCTCAGTTCATGTCTCTTGTCCTGTAAAATCATGACTAGTCCAGGGTCGTTCTGAGTGAGCAGCTTCAATTCAATAGACTTGATGTCCTGTTCAAGGGCCTTGATAGTCTCTTTAACTTCAATTTGAGACAGAGCAGTATACTGTTGACAAAATACTTGTATTTGGGCCTTCCCAACCTCCCACCATTGTCTCAAGGACTCCAAATTCCCCTTTATAACCCTCCATTTTTCCCAAAACAACAAACACCTGTCACAAAACATGACATCATGTAACAATTTAACATTAAAATACCAGTAAGGTGATGACCTTCGTGGACAAGTGAATATCAACAGTAACAATATGATGATCATAGAATCCCACAGGAGTAATGGCAATTGCAACCCTACTACAGTATTGCTCAGATAAATACAACCTGTCCAACCTTGCTGCACTGACACAACCTATATTAATTAGCCATGTGTACTGCCTAACTTTGCATTCCTCTACTTCCACACATCAGAAAGCTCAAACTCAGTTAATAGGCCAGACAGGCAAGTGGCTGATCGCAGTAGAGGTTCTTCAGCGGTGCGATCAACAGTAAAATCCACTGGTCCAATCTCCAGTCACCCCCAAAACCATACACCACTCTTGGTCACACTGTCTTAAGGTTTCTTTATTTGATCAAAAC
This sequence comes from Oncorhynchus masou masou, assembly GCF_036934945.1. Lineage (NCBI taxonomy): Eukaryota > Metazoa > Chordata > Actinopteri > Salmoniformes > Salmonidae > Oncorhynchus > Oncorhynchus masou. Next base: position 59,546 of record NW_027008976.1, read on the forward strand.
CGCAATACGCTCTGTACCCTCATTAGGAGCATAAACATAAAAAACACTAAAAAAAACATAACATCCACCTTGACCAATAAACCCGACCCTTGACAATCTCTGTTGTGGTGATACCACAGTCACCCCTAAGCCTGAGGAAAACAAGATTGCCACCCCAGCACTGAAATTAGTACCATGACTGAGTACATGCTGCCCCTCCCACCACATACCCCAGTCAACCTCATTTTCCGCATCGCTATGTGTCTCCTGTAGGAAAACTACATTAAGTCTTTTCTGTTTTATTACTTCTAATACACAAGCCCTCTTATTCCTGTCCCTTCCCCCATTAATATTAAGAGAACCTACCCTTAGTACTTCCATATAGAAAAGAAAAGAAAAGCAGAAGAGCCCACAGAGAAACAAATGAGAAAAAAGACACCCTATGAAGCATGATCATCATCATTATTTTTTTTCTTCTCTTAATTAACCTGACTACGTTTCCCACCACCTTTTGCTGCTGCAACAGCAGTAATACATTTCCTCAAGCGAAACCGCTTCTTCTCACTCAATTGGTCTAACCCCACCGTCTTCTGTAACATCACAGCTGACCTCACAAACTTATCAACAACAAAATAATCTGCCAATTTGACAGATTTCCCAAAAGTCTGATCCAGAAACTAATTTACCTCCTCTAGATCTTAAACTGAGTCATCACCAGCAGCTGTCATATCTAAAGAGATATCCATATCATTCTCCTGATCCTCAGCTGAGACCACAGACAACTGACTCCCCTCTACCACATCCCTTTCAACACTCCCCACTTGCACCTCATCACTCGTACCAAGCATCTCCTCCACTACCTGGGAGACTAGCCCCACCTGAACATCACTACTCATAGTGGGCATCTCCTCCACTAACTGGGAGCCTAGCTCCACATGAACCCCAGCACTCGTAGTGGGCATCTCCTCCACTACCTGGGAGCTTAGCTCCACATGAAACCGTTCCTAATACCTCATTATTCGTAGTTGGCATCTCCTCCACTACCTGGGAGCCGAGCTCTACATGAACCCCAGCACTCGTAGTGGGCATCTCCTCCACTCCCTGGGAGCCTAGCTCCACATGAACCCCCCTCCTTTACCCCAGCACTCATACTGGGCACCTGCTCACCAGTCTGAGGAACTGGCTCTTCAGATACATCCTTACCTTCTACAACAATACTTTTCTGTAGCATAACATTTCCTTCTAATACAAGTTGCAACCCGTGCCCTCAACACGGATAACTTGTTCCTCAGCAACAGATGCTTGTGGCTGCTCTACCACTGTCGGCTCACCTCTCCCTACATCAGCGGGCCCAGGCGTTACAATGACCACCTGTGCCCCTCCCTCTGCCTTCTCCCTTTTTGGGCAAGCATGTCGCTTATGACCAACATTCCCACACTCAAAACACCGTTGACTACCTGTACTAGCATAAGCCATATACATTCTATTGTCATACTTGATTTTAAACGATAACTCTAAAGTCTGCTCCGGTGAGTCCAAAAACATAAACATCTGTCGCCGAAATGACATTCCCTGTTTCAACGCCGGGTGTTTGCAACCCAACGGGACAACCTTAATTGAACTGGCGAACTTCCCAAAGCGCAATAACTCACGCTCCAATAGCTCATTTGGAATAAATGGTGGTACATTTAAAATCGTTACCCTTGTTGACGGGGAAAAAGCGGCGTAACTTGAATAAACAGTCCTTTAAGAAGTATGCCATGCTCAACCATACGATCAACCAGACACTCTTCTTTAAGTAATACCACCACAGCTTTATTCATCCGGGATGCATAAGCAATATTCTCATAGCCTACCTTCTCTCCTACGGCGACCAGAAATTCCTCCACCATGACAGCAGCTTCAGTAACACACCTAAAGCCGTGCCGAAGTGACAGGGACGGCATCCCCAATCGGGCAATCGGGTAATCCCCAAATTACCCAAAATCAGGGTAATTTTGATACGAAAAACAAAATACTTAATTCTACCACAACAAAAATAATAACCTTAATCATGCATAGAAGAAAACCAAAAGAATGCCACCAAGAAATTTGTGAATATCTAACTCTCCACAACACACGCACTCCTTCACTCAAACAATTCCCACCATGCACCAATAACTCTCAGCATGCAGAGAGAG
>NW_027008977.1:0-61691 GCF_036934945.1 Oncorhynchus masou masou
TCGTGACATAAGTGTTGTTTTCATGGATTATTTTGGGGGCTTCCATTACAGAACACCCTCTATGTTCTGTTAGACAGGTAACTCATTATCCATAATATAACAGGGGGTGTAAACCATAACACATCTGTTTTTCCATCAGCAGACTATCATCGATAATGTCAAAAGCCCCACTGTAGTCTAAAAAAAAACAGCTCCCACAATCTTTTTATCATATATTTCTCTCAGCCTATCAGCAGTCATTTCTGTTAGTGCTGTGATTGTTGAATGTTGTAATGTCTTTACTATCATTAACTGAAGACTTATAGTTTCTATCAAATATTCTCTGTCATTAAGTATTATGCGATTAGACTGATTAATCATGTAACCGCAACTACTAGGAAGTCAGGGCACCAAGGAAAAATATTCAGATTACAAAGTTATCATTTCCTAAAATAACCTTTCAGATATTTTATCTGATCAATTAGTCGTCGAATTAATTAATTATTTACTTTACCTCACGTTAGTCTCATTCCAAACGTCGTAAATTGTTGGTTATCTGCACGAACCCAGTCTTCACTAAGTCATCCACACATCAATTGTCTTAAATCATTTATTGATTACTAAGTACTTCACAAAAATGCATAAACAAACAAACAAACAAGGTAAATGTGGTTACAGGAAATGATAGGAGAATGTGCCCTAAACCCGGCATGTCGGCTTGTTAGACAAAGGGGGATGTGGGGATCGACTAAGAAGTCACTACAGAGTGATAATTATAACATTTGAAATGCTAATTCTTTGCACATGAACGCTCACTCATTCGGGAACAATTGCAATCAATATATATATTTTCGCTCAGCGTGTCGTCTTGATCGCTGGTGAAAAGTTCATTTATTTTGTAGAATTGTCCGTCTCTCTCCCTCTCTCTCTCTGTCGTGGTTAGAGGGGATTTGTTCAGAGTGACATTCTTATAGAATGGATGTTTCGGCGGTTGTTGTTCTTTGCGTTCAATGATACCGAATTCCTAGCTGCAGACTAGTAATTAATATCAAAGACTTGTTCTTATTCTGTCGGTATCGATAGTCTAAGAGTTTAACCATGTGGTATGGTTAAAAGATTCAGCAATGGTCTACAACCTTTGTCCTCCTAATGGGGAAAACATGGTCTACCTTTAGCCATCTCGTAATTGAGGTAAGCTCGGTCTGCTGATCGAAAACCAGACTGGGGGGTTTTATTTGGAAGGGCCGAAGAGGGCTGTCCCAGGATGTTTGACCCTAAATGTGCTCAGGGGCAGTCCTCTGATTTAGTTCAAATCAAAGGGTAATTGTATTTGTCTTCATTAAACAGTCCAAAATCATATTACACAATTATACAAAAAGTATCATACTCACTCATTCATCTTATACAACAATTAGATGTAAACCTCATATCTGAGGCTATTATATAAACAGCGTTATGGTAATGTGGCCACACCGTCTCCCATGAGCTTCCCAAGTTGTGACAAACGGACCAGTTAGTAGCTGGATTCTTCACCGATCTTTTATACTTTCTCCGGAACATGAAATTTGTTCGTACCTCAAGTTCTGTGAGGTGGAAGAAATCCCTTTGTGCTCCATGAAAATCTACTCTCTCTATACTGTGTGTCCATGAGGAGGTCTTCTCGGGAATTTACGACTTCTGACCACAGCAGCCTAGTTGAAGGAGGCAAGGGGGAGGCAGGGAGAGGGGGATGGGGTTGCTATACCCAAAGAGGCCAACGTCATGACAATGTCCTTCCCTAAAAGGGTGCCGAAAGTCTGTTGACAATTTATTTACATTAAAATAGCATTGTATCTGGTCAAACACAATTTTTTCCAAAAGATTACAAAGGTTTGGTAACAGGCTGATTAGTCGGCTATTTGAGCCAGTAAATGGAGCTTTACTATTCTTGAGCAGCGGAATGACTTTTGCTTCCTCCAGGCCTGAGGGCACACTAGGCTTAAATTGAAGATATAGCAAATAGGTGTGGAAATATCATCCCCTTTTCTCCTCAGTAATTTTCCAATATCGTACTCATGATAGGTACAGGGAAAATTAGAGTATCATTAGCCTAAACCTATTGATGTTACATTGAGCTGGGGGAATGGAATATGAATGAAAGTCATCCAATATGCCGTAATAGAAATAAGGCCATGCTCATACAAATATATATATATATATATATATATATATATATACAGTACCAGTCAAAAGTCTGGACACACCTACTCATTCAAGGGTTTTAGAATCCCCTAGTAACCAAAAAAAAAAAAGTGTTGAACAAATCAAAATATATTTTATATTTGAGATTCTTCAAATAGTCACCTTTTGCCTTGATGACAGCTTTGCACACACTTGGCATTCTCTCAAACAGCTTCATGAGGTAGTCACCTGGAATGCATTTAAATTAACAGGTGTGCCTTGTTAAAGTGAATTTGTGGAATATCTTTCCTTCTTAATGCATTTGAGCTAATCAGCTGTGTTGCGACAAGGACCATGTCCATATTATGACAAGAACAGCTCAAATAAGCAAAGAGAAATGATAGTCCATCATTACTTTAAGACATGAAAGTCAGTCAATCCGGAAAATTTCAAGAACTTTGAGTTTCTTCAAGTCCAGTCACAAAAACCATCAAGCGCTATGATGAACCTGGCTCTCATGAGGATCGCCACAGGAAAGGAAGACCCAGAGTTACCTCTGCTGCAGAGGATAAGTTCATTAAATGCTTCACAGAGTGCAATTATCAGACACAGCTCACCATCAACTCTTCAGATGAGACTGCGTGAATCAGGTCTTCATTGTCAAATTGCTGCAAAGAACCCACTACTAAAGGACATCAATAAGAAGAAGAGACTTGCTTGGGCCAAGAAACATGAGCAATGGACAATAGACCGGTGGAAATCTGTCTGTTAGTCTGTTGAGTCCAGATTTTTGGTTCCAACTGCTGTGCATTTGTGAGACGCAGAGTAGGTGAACGGATGATCTCTACATATGTGGTTCCCACCATGAAGCATGGAGGAGGTGGTGTGATGGTGTGGGGGTACTTTGCTGGTGACACTGTCAGTGATTTATTTCGAATTCAAGGCACACTTAACCAGCATGGCTACCATATCATTCTGCAGCAATTACACCATGCCATCTGGATTGCGCTTAGTGGGACTATCAATTGAGTCTATAGGCTATTTAGTGTTGTCTCAATCAAGTGATCCATAGATTATAGGCTATAGGCTACGAAGTGCATGCTTGGAGAAGCAAAGAGCAAAGTTATATTTCTAAGACAGCTGCTGGGATGGTGTATGTAAAACTAAGTTGCATTACACACGGCAATGGATATTCCAACCCTGTGCCCCGGCCTGCTCTGATCTTGCAGATCAGTTATAGAACTTTGATAGCTTGTTACTACTACACTGCTCAAAAAAATAAAGGGAACACTAAAATAACACATCCTAGATCTGAATGAATTAAATATTCTTATTAAATACTTTTTTCTTTACATAGTTGAATGTGCTGACAACAAAAGCACACAAAAATCATCAATGGAAATCAAATTTATCAACCCATGGAGGTCTGGATTTGGAGTCACACTCAAATTTAAAGTGGAAAACCACACTACAGGCTGATCCAACTTTGATGTAATGTCCTTAAAACAAGTCAAAATGAGGCTCAGTAGTGTGTGTGGCCTCCACGTGCCTGTATGACCTCTCTACAGCGCCTGGGCATGCTCCTGATGAGGTGGCGGACAGAGGTATCTCCTCCCAGACCTGGACTAAAGCATCCGCCAACTCCTGGACAGTCTGTGGTGCAATGTGGCGTTGGTGGATGGAGCGAGACATGATGTCCCAGATGTGCTCAATTGGATTCAGGTCTGGGGAACGGACGGGCCAGTCCATAGCATCAATGCCTTCCTCTTGCAGGAACTGCTGACACACTCCAGCCACATGAGGTCTAGCATTGTCTTGCATTAGGGAGAACCCAGGGCCAACCGCACCAGCATATGGTCTCACAAGGGGTCTGAGGATCTCATCTCGGTACCTAATGGCAGTCAGGCTACCTCTGGCGAGCACATGGAGGGCTGTGGGGCCCCCCAAAGAAATACCACCCCACTCCATGACTGACCCACCATCAAACCGGTCATGCTGGAGGATGTTGCAGGCAGCAGAACATTCTCCAATGTGTCTCCAGACTCTGTCACGTCTGTCACGTGCTCAGTGTGAACCTGCTTTCATCTGTGAAGAGCACAGGGCGCCAGTGGCAAATTTGCTAATCTTGGTGTTCTCTGGCAAATGCCAACGTCCTGCACGGTGTTGGGCTGTAAGCACAACCCCCACCTGTGGACGTCAGGCCCTCATACCACCCTCATGGAGTCTGTTTCTGACCATTTGAGCAGACACATGCACATTTGTGGCCTGCTGGAGGTAATTTTGCAGGGCTCTGGCAGTGCTCCTCCTGCTCCTCCTTGCACAAAGGCGGAGGTAGCGGTCCTGCTGCTGGGTTATTGCCCTCCTACGGCCTCCTCCACGTCTCCTGATGTACTGGCCTGTCTCCTGGTAGTGCCTCCATGCTCTGGACACTACACTGACAGACACGGCAAACCTTCTTGCCACAGCTCGCATTGATGTGCCATCCTGGATGAGCTGCACTACCTGAGCCACTTGTGTGGGTTGTAGACTCCGTCTCATGCTACCACTAGAGTGAAAGCACCGCCAGCATTTAAAAGTGACCAAAACATCAGCCAGGAAGCATAGGAACTGAGAGGTGGTCTGTGGTCACCATCTGCAGAACCACTCCTTTATTGGGGGTGTCTTGCTAATTGCCTATAATTTCCTATTCCTATAATTTTCTATTCCATTTGCACAACAGCATGTGAATTTTATTGTCAATCAGTGTTGCTTCCTAAGTAGACAGTTTGATTTCACAGAAGTGTGATTGACTTGGAGTTACATTGTGTTGTTTAATTGTTCCCTTTCTTTTTTTGAGCAGTGTATAAACAATATGTTTCTTTCCCATGATGTATTTATCAGAATTACTGACCTCACAATAAGACAGATTCTAGTAATCTACATTTTGGTTCTGAAACTTGAAGCAGCAGCAATGGCACAATCAATCGGAAATGGACAGCTCATGGTGCTGAAAGTAGACAAATTCGAGTAGACATAATTCATTTAAACCATCTTAATTTTAATTAGACTTTACAAACAACAGTAGGGATTTGTGTTGGAGCCTATTTCTTCCTATTTAAGAATTAATAGATAGGCCTACAGTACCTGTTTGGCAGACGTTGGCTATCCATCGATTTCTTCCACACACCATTCACTCTCTTAAATGTAATGGCAAAATGTAAATAGAAATACCCAAACGTAACTGTTATTCATGTGTTTTTACATGATTCTGACATGCAAAAACGTATATTATATATTTGGAAAGAATATACCTGGGAGATTATGAGGAAATGATCAATAACGGTAGGTTACGGGCAGACAAATAAGATATCCTCATGGTCTGTGGAGACCCGGCTTTCGGTGTGTATCAACGTATTCAGTGTTTATTTTGTTTATGCTTCACAACGCTAACCGGAATGTAGGTAGCAGCCATCTTGAGATGAGGTCATTGGCTGGGCCTGCCTTCATAAATTCATATTACCATATAAGGTAGTAAGTCACACGAAAGATCCGAAGGCACTGACCAATAGACAATATACTCAGCTTTCCGCAGACACCGCAGACACCCTACCGTTCTCATACCAGACTGAATTGAATAAAAAAAATCCAATATTGTCCCCAAATATGGGGACTTTACATTTAAGAGGTGTCCGTGAACGACTCGAATTGAGGGGGTATGAGAGGATATGCTATAGGCCTACATTTTATTACAGAAAATTGTCAAAAACACAGGCCTGCCCCTTGTTAGCTTTTCAAGAAAATAAGACTGATCCGATTATACGAAGTAATCTATAACAGAGCTTTGGTCCTCGATGCTTTATGCTACAAAAATAAATAACTCCCGTGCATATGGGGATATCATTGTTTCCTTTCTTTGACATTCAGAGGCTAACTTTGCTTGGGAAGTAATATAATTACATTCAGTAACTGTACAATAGAAGATGTTTAAACCCAGACTACTTTTAGGGAAACACTTGTGATCTTCTCTTGTTGGGTTAAGCCACAGAAGGAGAGTAGCGTGGGTCACTTTTTATGTTCAGGGAGGGTTTGGGTCAAATATATTTTGCTGAAAGGAGGGCCATCCATTTTCATTTCAGAGAGGTCAGATTTTCTACATGTAACCATTATTATAAATAACGTTCAGTAACATTTATGGTACCGTAAAATGGATTACCATGAAACGGATTACAGTAGCTGTCCTGTAAAATAAATAAATAAAATAAATAACAGCAACTTACTGGTCAATTACTGAAGATGAATGAAAGGAGTCCATATAAGTGAGTTTCCTGTATTTGTGATGAGTTGAGCTGAGACAGGCTCCTGACTTCCTGAATGACAGGAGTGATGACGAAGTCTTCTAATATTTATCATACAGGCCTAGTTCACGGTCCTTCACACCAGAGGACTGACATCCTCTACCAGAGCTTCCTGTCCATGCCATAAATCTATGGCCAGGGTTTTGAGGAGCAAATGCCATTTACCAGCAGACAGTTATTTCCATAGCTGCCCTGGACAGTGGCCCGCAGTTAAGTCAGTATAGCAGCTCTGTTTCTGGCATGAAAAAAATATAGGAAGTGAGTTGACATCTGAAACCGGGCTCTCCAGTGTCCCCTGATCACCCCCACTTTCAAGCGCAAACTATTTTGGAGCCCTACTAAGCCCGGCGATTCTATTTCAAGGGCTCGACAAGTTCTAGGAAGCATCGTTAAGATGCTGCAATTCACGCGAGGCATACCCATTTTAAATTCCATGGATTCTAAAACTGTGTCAGCCGACACTCTGTCTTTCCTTCTCTCCTCTCCTGCAGCCTGTTGTCTTAGAATAGCAGCCTCTTGGCTATGAATAAGAGGAGGAGTCAACAGTAATGAAGCACTGTTGTGTCCTGCATTGTTTTGAAAATGTTGTGTCACTAATAAGTTGTTTTGGGGCGTTTTCTCAGCAATCACAACAAACCGGGTCAAGGATGTTTGGAGAATCATCTCTTACTGAGTATCCTAAGGCCTTTGTTGATTCTCCCCTCACACATCTGCAAGGACTGGATAAGTGGAAGCTTAACAGGTGGAATCCACCTCATCGGCAAGAGGTCTTGGTGGCAAGGTTTTGATTTGGGATCTGACCTATGGCAGCAGTCTGTGACTTCAGGCAGTCCACGATGCACTTTGAGCCCAGCTTTACATCAAATGATTGGTCAGATGACATGTCAATCATTGACCAATCAAGATGGAAGTGAGCATATAACCTAACAGAGGAGCACAGTGCACTTCCTCCGTTGTTTACAAATGAGGAGCAGTGTATATATTATGCTGAAACATATCTGTCTAGATAACAGCAGCTATAGAGCCCAGACTGAGTAACAAATATCTCTCTCTCTCTCTCTCTCTCTCTCTCTCTCTCTCTCTCTCTCTCTCTCTCTCTCCAACAAGCCTTGTGTTCTGACTGTCTCATCAGGGCTCACGTTACAACCACTTGATAAGACAGTGGCATGTGACACATTTCCCTGTCTTGGTCACGAGGAATACAGGAACAATACCCAGTACACACCATTCCTGTTACTTAGCATCCCGTCTTAGTTAGACGTGTCTGGTATGCTCAGGATAAGGCTTTCCACAATGAGAGGTCATATCGCTCTCAATTAGTAATGCCCATCCTACTGCCATCAAATAACGGTTTTGCTTTTAGGGTAGACTGGTATGTAACAGTTGCCTATTTCGCTGATATTTTAGAAAACATTTCAGGATAATAATTATTACCCAATATTACTGCCAAAATTGTTGTTGTTTGCTTTGTTTTCATAGGAATTCATTGAAATATGCAGCATTGAGTCTGCTACTACACTTACTGCTGGGTTATTGATGCTAGGTGCTGGGTTGTTGATGCTGGGTTAGTGAGATATGACGCAGTGGAGCAGATCAAAAGACTGGAGGCAAGGCTTAGTAGGGGCATGGCTTTCCGATAGTTATTGTTGGCCACCGGTGAGAGAAAAGGCCATTCCAGTTAGTCTGTTCTATATTATTGTTATTGCATGTTAAAGGGCATGAACAGACAATATTATGTTTTTCATGAAATGTGATGATATTTGAATGGAACCAGCTCAAACCAGGATGCCACTTTTGTAGCTTTAAGTGTGTTCCTCAAGAGCCTATGCACTTCTCAATGTTGGGATATGTAAATAATCATGTTCTGTACTTATATACAGTGGGGCCGCAAATAAATTCATAAAAAGTCCTACAATGTGATTTTCTGGATTTCTATTCTCATTTTGTCTGTCATAATTTAAGTGTACCTATGATGAAAATTACAGGCCTCTCTCATCTCGGTTTCTGACAGTTTGCACATCCGAAGAATTTCTGCACAAACTGTCAGAAACCGTCTCAGGGAAGCTCATCTGCGTGCTCGTCGTCCTCACCAGGGTTTAGACCTGACTGCAGTTTGGCGTCGTAACCGACTTCAGTGGCTAAATGCTCACCTTTGATCCCTACTGGCATGCTGGAGAAGTGTGCTTTTCACGGATGAATACGGGTTTCAACCATATCAGGCAGATGGCAGAGCGTGAATGGTGTTTGTTGATGTCAAAGTTTTTAACAGAGTGCCCCATGGTGGTGGTGGGGTTATGGTATGGGCAGGCATAAGCTACGTGAAACGAACACAGTGATATTTTATTGATGGCAATTTGAATGCACAGAGATACCGTAATGAGATCCTGAGGCCCTTTGTCATGCCATTCATCTGCTGCCATCAGCTCATGTTTCAGCATGGTAATGCATGGCCCAACATGGCAAGGATCTGTACAGCAGTGGTGGTCAGTGCCATTTGAGGTGACAGTGACACGTGGACAGACAGTGAAATTCAATACCGCCTTGAACACTCTTGCCTGCATCGAGCTGATATAGCGTGTAATCATTAGCCCAACAGTTGCAAACAAGACTATCTATTGGACACATTCAGGTATGTTTATACACGGTTTGTATTATTTGCTTCTGTTTAAGAAGCGTTTTTCAACCGAATCAGTGGAATGAATACACCCCTGATCACGCAAAGTTCGCTTTCATAGCAACGACGTTGTATTCCTTCTCGCATCTCTCCTCCTCTCACCTCTTCCCTTTGCTTGTGGACTTCAATGCACAACACATCAGCTGACATGGAAGAGTTCCAGTGTTGTGTTGGATAGTCATAGCCAGCCAGCTAGCTAACATAACATGTCTCTGTTTGAGCAGAGTGTTTCAGTAGGTTAAACTAGCTAGCTGCATTTGCTAGCTAAGTAAGTGCCGCTGAATTTCTTTTTTAAATGACAATCTCTCTCTTCTTATTTCTCTCTTGCTTCTCCTTTTGGAAGACATAGTTCTACTTATGCTTTCAGTACTAGATTCATTCTCTGATTCTTTGATTGGGTGGACATGTCAGTTAATTACTGTGTAAGTCTATGGAAGGGGGTGAGAACCATGAGCCTCCTAGGTTTTGTATTGAAGTCAATGTACACAGAGGAGGATGGAAGCTATCTGTCCTCTGGCTACACCTTGGTGCTACCCTACAGAGTGCTGTTGAGACTACTGTAGTGTGTTTTAATCAATTATTTGGTGACATTTGTTAATATTTAGTATAGTTTTATCTAAAAAGGAAAACTTTTATGAAAATCAATGAGGATGGTCCTCCCCTTCCTTCTCTGAGGAGCTTCCACTGCTGTATACAATTCCTAGAAGCTGAAAATGGCCCCGTTCTTCCATGGCCTGTGTAGCCGATGTGAAATGGCTAGCTAGTTAGCGGTGGTGCATACAGTACTCACCTGACATATTACCCATTGAGCATGTTTGCTCACGCATGACAGCGTCTTCCAGTTGCTAACAATATTCAGAAACTTTGCACAGCCATTGAAGAGGAGTGGGACAACATTCAACAGGCCACAATCAACATCATTATAAACTATAGGTGAAGGAGATATGTCGCGCTGGATGAGGCAAATGGTGGTCACACCAGATACTGACTGGTTTTCTGATCCACTCCCCTACCACTCCCCTACCTTTCCCAGTCATGTGAAATCCATAGATTAGGGCCTAATGAATTCATTTCAAATTACTGATTTCCTTATATGAACTGTAACTCAGTGAAATCTTTGAAATTTTTGCATGTTGCATTTATATTTTTGTTCAGTGTATATAGAAAATATATCATTGACATAATTTCAACGGGGGCGGCAGGGTAGCCTAGTGGATATAGTGTTGGACTAGCAACCAGAAGGTTGCAACTTCAATCCCCTGAGCTGACAAAGTACAAATCTGTCGTTCTGCCCCTGAACAGGCAGTTAACCTACTGTTCCTAGGCTGTCATTGAAAATAAGAATTTGTTCTTAACTGACTTGCCTAGTTAAATAAAGGTAAAAAAAATAATAGCTTGAGTTGCTTTGTGTATCACCAAATTTACTTGAGATGATTTTACTTCAACACTGTTCACTGCGTTCAAGTTGTTGACATAGGTGTTTCAAAGAGCTGTCAGTCAAGGAGAGCTCATGAATATAAGCTCCATGCCCACTCAACCTGTCTTTTCAAACTTCCTTGTAGTTAACCATGAGAGAAAAATTACTTTTCAGAATAACTGTTCAGGACCTTTAATTGAGGCTTACACAAATTGAGTTCTTCAAGTGCGTATGTGTAATGTTAAGATGGTTACCACTTTGTTATAATTTTTATATAAAAATTATGTTAATTGTCTTTTAAAAAAGAAGCATATTATAAAAAATATTGAGAGGAAATGTGAATTGCAACCCTTCATGAAAGTGAATAAAAACCCAATAGGCCATGCCTTTGGATTTAACCCTGGTGGTTAAATCCATCCATATTTTGTCAATCCAAAGGCATGGCCTATTGGGAGTGTGGCTTTCAGATAGTTATTTTTTTATATGAAATATTTAAATATAAGGCATTAATGTGCCCATTATTGTGATATGCATAGCAACTCATACTTTTGTTTACGCATTAGTAAAGCTACACAAATGCCAGTACTCAACCTTAACATGTGTTGACAATACAACAGAAAAGATGAACCAGAACGACATTTACTCTCATGGGTGCTCAAAAATAACTATCTGAAAGCCACGCCCTAATAAGCCACACCTCCAGTCTTCTGATCTGTCCCGGGGGATCATAGCTCAATAACCCAGCTTCACAACCCAACTTAATGAAAACTATGGGTTGTTTGTGACCCAACTGGCTGGGTCAAAATAACCCAACTTGTGTTCTGTCCAATTTTGTTTAAATGACTTGAAATCAATGCCAATGACTCCCATTTGTTATTAAATATCACCTTAAATCCATCCATTCCCCCACGGTACAAAGTGAGTGTTGTTTCTTAAAGGACAAATAGACTTAAAAACTATGTAAAGTAAAAATAAAAATTAGTGCAGGCCCAAAATGTTTAGCATATCAACAGTCAAGTTTCAAGATATTGAACTTTCAAGTTGCAAATGCCGCGTTGGTATTCTCCGACTGGGAAAAATAATTTTGAACGGTCATCCAACTCGGCATTCCAAGTCAGAAATTCTGGCATCTTTCTAGAGCTCCGACTTTCCGACCTGAAGATCCCTGACATCACTACTTTGACCTATTTTTTTTGTTTGTTGAGTTCCCAGTTTTCTTGAAAGAACAAAAAATGTCAAGTGTCTCATCATCATTATATTGCAAAATGCATCTCATGATGATGTGGCAAGTGACACTTAGCTCCTTGAAAAGTTGACTACTGACATGCAAAGGGACTGTATAAAAAAATACTGAAGATAGTATTTGAGTGGATTTTTATTTTAACATTCAGACTCAACACTCTCTATCTTTGTGACTATACACACAGGTTTTGGTCAGCAGTGCACGAAAAAGAACTGCGATTTGCCAGTCAAGGATCCACCTCTAGCTGTGATGACGTCATCAGATGAGGTCCACAGCATCCCGCAGCGCAGCACTATGTGGTGTGGCGAGGGAGTCAGAGGAAAAACAGGTCCCTGAGGAAGGACAGTCCATCCAGACAGACAGCTAGAGAATGGTGGGAGTAAAGGCCCTCTTCAGTGAGATGTTCTCCACATGACAAGTAGAGAGAGTTCAGAAATATCTCTCATGATATGTTGCTCTTCTTCAAGTCGGTTTGTTGACGACTCAAACTGTCACATTATTTACATGAAGATGAGTAAAAGGGAGGTATAGCGAGTATTTTTTTACAGTTCAAATATCCTCTCTAATAATGAGCTAATACAGGGTTTGGTAATGTGGGTAGTAATCAAACACAATTAACACAAATATTTTAATTATGTCACAGAATAAAATAATTAGTGGAAAGTATTTGGGCTTATAGTGATTATTTTCCTTGTTAGAACTATCTCGTTTCATAACTTTTTTGCCAACCTCCTTTACACTATATATAACAATTCTGGCATTATTGAGCCATTTTTGGAAATAGAATTGCCTGCACCCCATGTTAAAGGGAGCTGTCTCTTGCCATTGCCATCTAAATGATGCAAGGTATTTGGTTGTCTGCATCCAACTAAATCATCCCTGAATGACTCAGGATTCTGTCAAAGAATCTGATGGGAGAATTTATAGCCTGTTCCCATGTTTCTGCTTTCTTGTCAACTCATTGGCATGACAATGACCATAGTATGTTGCACAACCAGATCTGGAACCAGGCCAGAGTATTTCACAAAATGTGTCCGGGAGTGAGTGGAAGGTCTAATGTTACCCCATGCTGCTCCCATTACGGATTGAGATATTCAAATATTCAAAAATACACAAGGGTTAGGGTTTAGCAGTCTGGAGACCAGCATTCGGAAAATAATTTTTTCCAAGTCAAACTCAAAAGAATTCTTCACTATACCTGAGGGTTTACGTTAGCTTAAGTGAAATGTATGATTTGTAGAGCCCTATGATACAATCCATCCAATCCAAATCAAAAGGGAAGACTTTTACTTAAGCTCTCAATAATAAGTTTATGATTAATCCGTTCAATAATAGTGTAGCAATCCTCACACCAAGTGGTTTACCATATTTGCATTATGTGTAGGGTTTTTCTATTTCACGCCAGTGACCTGGGTTCGCTGCCCTGCCGTTTGCTACAATATCTCTCTCATCAACCAACTTGAAATCAACTGTTCCCCCTGATTGCTCCCTTGCATACAATACATGTAGTTAGATTCTGTTGCTATGGGCTCTTACTTTTTAGTTCCATCAGACCACAGTGCAGAACATTCCAGACATACCAATCAAGCAAGACTAATGGGTGCCTTTGTGAGCTTCCCTTGGCGAGCAACAGAACAGCGGTGGACAGGAAGGCAACAGGATAAGTTAAGATGATTGCTAAGATGGGTGGGATCTTACAGAATGGTTGCAAAAGGGAGGATTCTCTGAGGTCGTATAATAACCCTTCGTGGCTTCCACAATAAGATGGGCAACAAGGGAAAAGAGTTTCACTTTTGGGGAACTTTTATTAAGTAGGCTTTTTTGCATATAGTTGTGTTATGTTACATCATAGACATAAGCACTGGAATGTGTGGGTGCACACTTGGAATATCTTCCGGCGCCGACAGATGGCCGCCTTGCTTCATGTTCTTAGGAAACTATGCAGTATTTAGTTTTTTTAATGTATTATTTCTTACACTGTTACCCCTGGAAATGTCTCATTACATACAGCCGGGAGGAACTATTGGATATAAGAGCAACGTCAACTTACCAACATTACGACCAGGAATACGACTTTCCCGAAGTGGATCCTCTGTTTGGTCCACTACCCAGGACAATGGATTGGATCCCAGCAGGCGACCCAAAACAACAGACCCGCAGAAGGGGCTCTCGCGCACACTACTCGCCAACGTCCAGTCTCTTGACAACAAGTTAGACAAAATCCGGGACAGGGTTGTCTTCCAGAGAGACATCAGAGATTGTAACATTCCCTGTTTCACGGAAACGTGGCTCACTTGGGATACGTTATCAGGGTCGGTGCAGCCATCTGGTTTCTTCATGCATCGCGCCCACAGAAACAAACATCTCTCTGGTAAGAAGAAGGGCGGGGGTGTATGCCTTATGATTAACGAGTCGTGGTGTGATCATACCAACATACAGGAACTCAAGTCCTTTTGTTCACCTGACCTAGAATTCCTTACAATCAAATGCCGACCGCATTATCTACCAAGAGAATTCTCTTCGATTATCTCCCCCCCCACCCCCCAAGCAGACACCTCGACGGCCTGAAAGAACTTCATTGAACTCTATGTAAACTGGAAACCACATATCTGTCACGCTCTGACCTTAGAGAGCCTTTTTATGTCTCTATTTGGTTTGGCCAGGGTGTGATTTGGGTGGGCATTCTATGTTATTTATTTCTATGTTTTGTGTTTCTATGTTTTGGCCGAGTATGGTTCTCAATCAGGGACAGTTGTCTATCATTGCATGTTTTGCCACCTTAGGTTGTGGGATGTTGTTTTTTGTTAGCTCTGTGTAGCCTTCAGAACGTGACATTCGTTGTTCTTTTGTTTGGTGTTCGGATTAAATAAAGAATCATGAACACGTACCATGCTGCACCTTGGTCCACTTCTTCCGACGAGCTTTACAATATCCTGAGACTGAATTTATTGTAGCTGGGGATTTAAACAAGGCTAATCTAAAAAACATACTCCCTAAATTCTGGATCATTGTTACTCTAACTTCCGCGATGCATACAAAGCCCTCCCTCGCTGTAACGGTTGTCTGTGATGGAAGAAAAGGAGGACCAATGCGCAGCGTGGTAAGTGTCCATATTGATAATTTATTATCATGAACACAAAACAAAATAACGAGAACGAATGAAACGAAAC
Source organism: Oncorhynchus masou masou (assembly GCF_036934945.1). Lineage (NCBI taxonomy): Eukaryota > Metazoa > Chordata > Actinopteri > Salmoniformes > Salmonidae > Oncorhynchus > Oncorhynchus masou. Next base: position 14,978 of record NW_027008977.1, read on the forward strand.
AGTCCTGTAAGGTGAATCCACAAAACAGAAAACAGTTACACTCGCCCTCCTTTCGGCAATCTAACCACGACTCCACTTTGTTGCTCCCAGCCTACATACGGAAACTAAAACGGGAAGCGCCCGTGCTCCAGTCTGTTCAACGCTGGTCCGACCAATCTGATTCCATGCTTCAAGATTGCTTCAATCACGTGGACTGGGATATGATCCGGATAGCGTTGAACAACAACATTGATGTATACGCTGATTCAATGAGCGAGTTTATTAGCAAGTGCATCAGTGATGTTGTACCAACAGGGACAGAAACCGTGGATTGATGGCAGCATCCACGCAAAATTGAAAGCGCGAACCACTGCTTTTAATCAGGGCAAGGTGACCGGAAACAGGACTGAATACAAACAGTGTAGCTATTCCCTCCGCAAGGCAATCAAACAAGCTAAGCATCAGTATAGAGACAAAGTAGAGTCACAATTCACTGGCTCAGACACGAGAGGAATGTGACAGGGTCTACAGTCAATCACGGACTACAAAAAGAAAACCAGCCCGTCGCGGACCCCGATGCCTTGCTCCCAGACAAACTAAACAACTTCTTCACTCGCTTTGAGGACAATACATTGCCAACGACACGGCCCGCTACCAAAACCGGCGGGCTCTCCTTCACCTCAGGCAACATGAGTAAAACATTTAAATGTGCTAACCCTTGCAAGACTGCCGGCCCAGATGGCATCCCTAGCCGCGTCCTCAAAGCATGCGCAGACCAGCTGGTTGGTGTGTTTACGGACATATTCAATCAATCCCTATCCCAGTCTGCTCTTCCCACATGCTTCAAGAGGGCCACCATTGTTCCTGTTCCCAAGAAGGCTAAGGTAACTGAGATAAACGACTATTGTCCCGTAGCACTCACTTCCGTCATCATGAAGTGCTTTGAGAGACTAGTCAAGGATCATATCACCCCTCCCTACCTGACACCCTAGACCCACTCCAATTTGCTTACCGCCCAGATAGGTCCACAGACGACGCAATCTCAACCACACTGCACACTGCCCTAACCCATCTGGACAAGAGGAATACCTATACAGCTCAGAATACAGCTCAGCATTTAACACCATAGTACCCTCCAAACTCGTCATTAAGCTCTCGACCCTGCGTCTCGACCCCGCCCTGTGCATCTGAGTCCTGGACATTCTGATGGGCCGCCCCCAGGTGGTGATGGTAGGAAACAAAATCTCCACCTTGCTGATCCTTAACTTCTTCGATATAGGTGGCGCTCTTTTAATTTTTGGATAAAAAAAACGTTTCCGTTTTAAACAAGATATTTTGTCACGAAAAGATGCTCGACTATGCATATAATTGACAGCTTTGGAAAGAAAACACTCTGACGTTTCCAAAACTGCAAAGATATTGTCTGTGAGTGCCACAGACCTAATGCTACAGGTGAAACCAAGATGAAATTTCATACAGGAAATGCCCCAGATTTTGAATGCGCTGTGTTCCAATGTCTCCTTATATGGCTGTGAATGCGCCAGGAATGAGCCTACACTTTCTGTCGTTTCCCCAAGGTGTCTGCAGCATTGTGACGTATTTGTAGGCATATCATTGGAAGATTGACCATAAGAGACTACATTTACCAGGTGTCCGCTTGGTGTCCTCCGTCGAAATTATTGCGTAATCTCCAGCTGCGTGCATTTTACCATTTGCTTCAGAGGAGAAAGTCAACTGCCACGAATGATTTATCATCGAATAGATGTGTGAAAAACACCTTGAGGATTGATTCTAAACAACGTTTGCCATGTTTCTTTCGATATTATGGAGTTCATTTGGAAAAAGTTTGGCATTGTAATGACTGAATTTTTTCTTTTTTTTCTTAGCCAAACGTGATGAACAAAACGGAGCGATTTCTCCTACACAAATAATGTTTTTGGAAAAACTGAACATTTGCTATCTAACTGAGAGTCTCCTCATTGAAAACATCCAAAGTTCTTCAAAGATAAATGATTTTATTTGAATGCTTTTCTTGTTTTTGTGAAAATGTTGCCGGCTGAATGCTAGGCTTAATGCTATGCTAGCTATCAATACTCTTACACAAATGCTTGTGTAGCTATGGTTGAAAAGCATATTTTGAAAATCTGAGATGACAGTGTTGTTAACAAAAGGCTAAGCTTGTGAGCCAATATATTTATTTCATTTCATTTGCGATTTTCATGAATAGTTAACGTTGCGTTATGCTAATGAGTTTGAGGCTATGATTACGCTCCCGGATACGGGATTGCTCGACGCTAGAGGTTAACACTGGGGCCCCACAAGGGTGCGTTCTCAGCCCTTTCCTGTACTCACTGTTCACCCATGACTGCGTGGCCTTGCACACCTCCAACTCAATCATCAAGTTTACAGATGACACTACAGTGGTAGGCTTGATTACCAACAATGATGACACGCCTACTGGGAAGAGGTGAGGACCTCGGAGTGTGGTGTCAGGAAAACAACCTCTCACTCAACGTCAACAAAACAAAGGAGATGATCGTGGACTTCAGGAAACAGCGTGGTCGGAACTAGTAGCACAAACATTTCGCTACACTAGCATTAACATCTGCTAACCATGTGTATGTGACCAATAAAATTTGATTTGATTTGTGTGACATCTGCATGAATGTGTGGTTTCATTTCAGCATAGATTTTGACAATGGATCCCAGAGGTAAAAATAAGTTAGACTTCACCTTCATGCTGTAAATATGCCACCGAGCTACCCTTTCCAACCTCCCTGGTCTCATTCCCTTTGCCCAGGCAAGAGACACAGTCTAGTCTTTGTGAACACTTCCAACCCTGCATGTTTATGGCCTCCCAACCACTAATGGTTGTCAATGTACTGTCCTGACTGTGCCCTCAGATGCAATCTCAATCACCCCATCCTGGACTTGTCTTTCTTTCCTTCTCAGCCAGGGATGAGAATAGAGTAAAAGACCACATAGCAGGTAAAACCCTGGTAAATGCATTCACCTGTTAAATCACTGTTAACTTGTTTTCCTTAGAGATCTAATCAACTGTATTACACTGCAGCCTCTTGACATTCAATACTGACATAATAGAGTTGAATTCCCTCTTGAATTCAAAATAACTCGCAGGGGGACTTGGAGCTGACAGATGAAACTGTATTTGGTCATAAGAGCTGACTCCTTTCATATCAGTGGTGGTGATGTTTGATAGAGGCTGAGTCACACAATATATCATGTCCCTACCACGTCATCCATTATTTCAAGGTAATGTAGAGAGCATCTGCGTTTATCCCTTACACATATCACATAGGCTTTATTCTAGAGAATAACTATGTAAATTACATAGTGACAAGGTTGCAGTGGAGGCTCCTCAGAGGAGGAAGGGGACGACCATCCTCCCCAGTGAATTTCATAAAAATATATATTTTTTAACATTTAAAAAGTTATCCTTTTTAGATAAAACTGTACTAAATATATTCACGTCAACAAATAATTTATTAAAAAACACAATTTTGTAGCCTCAACAGCACTCTGTAGGGTAAGACCATAGTGTAGCCAGAGAACAGCTAGCTTCCGTCCTCCTTTGGGTACATGACTTCAAAACAAAACCTAGGAGGCTCATGGTTCTCACCCTCTTCCATAGACTTACACAGTAATTATGACAACTTCCGGAAGACATCCTCCAACCTGTCAGAGCTCTTGCAGCATGAACTGACATCTGGTCCACCCAATCAAATGATCAGAGAGTGAATCTAATACTGAAAGCATAAGCTACAGCTAGCTAGAACTAGCATAAACTGTGGTGAGTAGTTGTCTCAATGAGAGAAAAAGACAATAGTTGAACAGTCTTGAACAAATTAATTTCTTCCTCAAATGAAGAAGCAAGAGAAAGAGATGTTTTTAACATTTCAGTTTTACTTACTTACCTAGCAGCTGCAGGTAGCTAGTTTAGCCTACTCAAACACTCTGCTCAAACAGAGGGATTCTATGTTAGCTAGCTGGATATGACTATCCAACACAACACTGGAACTCTTCCAAGTCAAGGTAAACTTTTGGTTTTACTCATTTATTACAACCGGGGCCTGCCGGTGTAACTGCTAAACTGCTTACTGACTATACACTGTAACGTTACTGCATTGTAGTGGGTTTACTAATGCATTAGTTATATTAGCTATGTTGACTATGATGTTAATTTAGCTAATATGGTGACAACGATGTAGACTGTGTGTAGCGGTTATGATATGGTTATGGCTTAGAAAAGTTTTTTTGCCTGTTCACATACAGCTGATATGTTGTGTATTAAAGTCCACAAACGAGGGGGAGAGCGCATCAATGCGCATAGATCCGAGAACGAATACAACGTGGCTGCTATTAAAGTGAACTGTGTGATATGGGGTATATTCATTCCGCCGATTCTGTTGAAAAACGTTTCTTCAACGGGAACTAATGGAACGAAATGGGGAAAAATATACCTGAATTTGTTGGACTAATGATTACACGCTAGATCAGCTATATGCAGGCAAGAGTGTGCAAGGCGGTATTTCATGTGTCACGGTCTGTCAACTCAAAATTCTCTGTGTGCATCTACGTTGTAAACTTTCATTCCTAGGCTAGGTTGTAGCAACCTCATGATGGGTATAGGGAAAATCAGAGTATCATGTAGTATGTTAAACCTATGGTGTTACATTGAACTGAGTGAATGAAATCTGAATGACAGCCATCCAACATGCTGTAATAGAAATAAGGCCATGCTCATGAAAAAAAAGAATCGTCCTACTGCCACTGCAAGGTAATACCTACTGTACAGTACTTTGCTCCTCTGTGTCAATTTCTATACATTTCAAAATAGAGGTAAGTGGTAAACAACCTGTATTATGCTCTTGAAATTACTTTGAAATAATAATGACTATGTATAGTGTTGGCAATGGATATCAAGTGCAATATCATGTTTTTTCTTACAATACATTTTCTAAATATGGGGTCATTATTTAAGAGCCATCATCGGTCACTGAATATATGTCCACACTATAAATGATTTGATCACAATTAAATACGCTTTTCACAACAACCATTTATGAACTTTTTTTGTATTTCTTATGAAATGCAAAACAAAGTTGGACTCTAAGGGCCTCTAGTGGTAAAAACCATACACACAAGTTTGCGCCTATACTTGCAATAACTGGGGACATGGGCTGGGAACCCTGTGAGGTGAGATGGAAGGCGTGTATAGTGAGACTTTGGAATAGACTGCTGGATATGCCAACTGCCAGAATAGCTAGTAAAGTTTATCAATTGGATCTATCCATAGGGGAGCCTGGTAACTGAAATGCCTGACATTTTTCAACAGTCTGACTGTGAACATCTGTACAAAAACCAAATGAAGGGAGACATGGATATGATTAAAAAACAACTGTTGATGCAATAAGAAAATAAGAACCTTTTGTTTGAATAAGGGTGAATTTGTGTGTTAGAAATATATTATATATAACCTACCTAAAAGCAAGAGATCGCTGTGTGCACAGGTAAGATCAGGGACATTGCCTCTGCGTATTGAAACAGGTAAGATCAGGGAGATTGCCTCTGCATATTGAAACATAATGACTATGTATAGTGTTGGCAATGGATATCAAGTGCAATATCATGTTTTTTCTTACAATACATTTTCTAAATATGCGGTCATTATTTAAGAGCCATCATCGGTCCACACTATATTGCCTCTGCGTATTGAAACAGGTCAGATCAGGGATATTGCCTCTGCGTATTGATATTGCCTCTGCGTATTGAAACAGGTCAGATCAGGGATATTGCCTCTGCGTATTGAAACAGGTCAGATCAGGGATATTGCCTCTGCGTATTGAAACAGGTCGAATTTGTGGTGAAATGTAGGAGGAAAGACTTTTCCACTATTGTGACCTTAAAGAAATAGAGAATGAAACTAATTGTATCCTCTATTGCCCTTTCTACCACGATATACGCTTGCTATTATTCCAGAAAGCACACCAGATAGACCTTGGCATTATATGTGATGAGGAGAAATTGAAATGTTGTTTTTGTCCATTGTGTATTTCTGTTTGCGGAATATTTAGATAAATACTGGAATACCTATAATTAAATTGTAAAACTATTTAGCTTCTATGTGGTAAATGGCATGTGCGTGTATAGGTCTTATCTTTATGCCAGACTGGATTCAAGTGACTTCTGTTTCTTTTTTTTCTGTATTTATTATGTATGTACAGTGGGGAGAACAAGTATTTGATACATTGACGATTTTGCAGGTTTTCCTACTTACAAATGCAAATTAATTACTTAAAAATCATACAATGTGATTTTCTGTATTTTTGTTTTAGATTCTGTCTCTCACAGTTGAAGTGTATCTATGATCAAAATTACAGACCTCTACATGCTTTGTAAGTAGGAAAACCTGCAAAATCGGCAGTGTATCAAATACTTGTTCTCCCCACTGTATTTATTTATGTACACTACCGTCACTTAGAAATGTCCTTGTTTTTTAAAGAAAAGCTCATATTTTGTACATTAAAATAACATCACATTGACCAGAAATACAGTGTCTCGGCCTCCAACCGCAAGACACTACAGAGGGTATTGCGTACGGCCCAGTAATTCACTGGGGCAAACCTTCCTGCCATCCAGGACCTCTATACCAGGCGATGTAAAAGACCCCAAGAAATTGCCAAAGACTCCAGCCACCCTAGTCATAGACTGTTCTCCCTGCTACCGCACGGCAAGTGGTACCGGAGCGGCAAGTCTAGGCCCAAAAGACTTCTTAACAACTCTTAGCCCCAAGTCATAAGACTCCTGAACAGCTAATCAAATATCCAAACTATTTACATTGTCCCCTCCCTCCCCTATGCATAGTCACTTTACCTCTACCTACAGTACATGTACATATAACCTCAATTACCTTGACTAACCTGTGCCCCTGCACATTGGCTCTGTACCGGTAACCCCTGTATATAGCCTCACTACAATTATTTAATGTTTTCTTTATTTTAATTTTATTTTTTTACTTCGGTTCATTTAAGTAAATACTTTCTTAACACTTGTTTTCTTAAAACTCTTTTTAAAACATTTTTGGTTAAGGGCTTGTAAGCAAGCATTTCACTGTAAGGTGAATGTGATGTGACAAATACAAACAAATAGCATTCCTAAGGAAGATCCATTTTCGAGTTAGCTACCAACTTCAATTTACGATGTAAAAGGTGGATTTATGATGTAATGTCAACTTTATACATTACATTTTCAACTCACCCACATAAATTCTCCATAAATCTGCTGTGGATTACCGAGAATCCCATACCTTTATCACTGAATGTATTTGACAATGTAAACACACTAATCAACCAGGAGATGGCATAAAACCCATTTTATGCAGGAATTTAACAACTTATTTACACCGTTACAATTACATGTACTGCAACACCTGTAGGCATTGTGATAACATGTTGTGTTTAAATAAAATGGAAATAGGTTGGCTGACAAATGGAACACTGAGCTTAAGTTTTTCTGTGCAATATCTAGACAAATTAATTGTAATATTGAAGCAAGATTGGACATTGGGTGTTTGTGTCTGCGGAACCTCATACCCTCACTAACGTGCTCTGAATTTAAACGTGTTAACCCTCGCAGGGCTGCTGGCCCAGACGGCATTCCTAGCCGCGTCTTCAAAGCATGCGCAGACCAGCTGGCTAGTGTGTTTACGGACATATTCAATCGCTCCCTATCCCAGTCTTTTGTCCCCACATGCTTTAAGATGGCTATCATTGTTCCTGTACCCAAGAAGGCAAAGATAACTGAACTAAATGACTACCACCCCGTAGCACTCACTTCTGTCATCATGAAGTGCTTTGAGAGACTAGTCAAGGATTATTTCACCTTACCGGCTACCCTAGACCCACTTCAGTTTGCATACTGCACCAAAAGATCCACAGATGACGCAATCACCATCACACTGAACACTGCTCTATCGCATCTGGACAAAAGGAATACCTATGTAAGAATACTGTTCATTGACTACAGCTCAGCACTCAACACCATAGTACCCTCCAAACTCATCAAGCAGAAGGCCCTGGGTCTCAACCTCGCCCTGTGCAATTGGGTCCTGGACTTATAGACGGGCCGCCCCATGTGGTGAAGGTAGGAAACAACATCTCCACTTCACTGACCCTCAATACTCAGCCCCCTCCTGTACTCCCTGTTCACCCACGACTGCATGGCCATGCACGCCTCCAACTTAATCATCAAGTTTTCAGACAACACTACAGTAGTGGGCTTGATTACCAACAACCTCTCACTCAACGTCAACAAAACAAAGGAGATGATCGTGGACTTCAGGAAACAGCAGAGGGAGCAACCCCCTATCCACATCGAAGGTACAGCGGTAGAGAAGGTGGAAAGTTTTAAGTTCATCGGCGTACACATCACAGACGAACTGAAATGGTCCACTCACACAGACAGTGTGGTGAATAAGGTGCAACAGCGCCTCTTCAATCGCAGGAGGCTGAAGAAATTTGGCTTGTCACCCAGTTTGGGGTCAGATAGAAATGTCCTTGTTTTTGAAAGAAAAACATATTTTTTGTCCATTAAAATAACATCAAATTGATCAGACATAAACTGTAGACATTATTAATGTTGGAAATGACTATTGTAGCTGGAAACGGCAGATTTTTTATGGAATATCTACATAGGAGTACAGAGGCCCATTTTCAGCAACCATCACTCCTGTGTTCCAATGGCACGTTGTGTTAGCTAATCCAAAATGATCATTTTTAAAGGCTAATTGATCATTGGAAAATAATTTAGCAAATATGCTTTTCTTTAAAAACAAAAAGAAATTTCTAAGTGACCCCAAACTTTTGAACGGTAACGTATGTGACAAATAAAATTGCATTTGATTTGATTTGAATAATGTGCTAAGTTAAAAGTGTTTTCTGATGTTTTGTGTTCACATTTTATCACGGTTATAGAGGTGATTGTCCATTTCTAGTTGTTGCATTACAATGTATGCAAATATGGCTTAAACATCAACGGTCAATGTTTAGATAACTACCTGCAAATGATGGGGTGTGTCAGTGTGTCAGTATGACAAAGTCAAACACAGACTGTCATTGCAAATCCAACTCTTGGCCTAAAGAGGCCGATAGATGTTTATAGGCCTACAGATGTTTATTTCAGTCTAATTTATTGGACCTCTCCTTCTTGGAGGTTGACAACGTAAGTAGTTTAACAACATTTCATTTAAAGGTAATGTGGGGGTAAATCTTCAAACTGCACCATTACATTTTATATTTGGAATGTAAAGAACCATAGTCAACATAATCAAAATATATTGTCTTGCATTTTTTATAAAAATGTTTCCCTTAAAAGATGATATTGTCCAATTTTGTCAATAAAAAAATAGCACCACCACCAATAATTACACGTGGCAACAGCCTGGACTCAGGGGTAGACGTAACAGAGTAAATATATATCTGGGACAGCCAATTAGTATGCTATGTTACCTTTCGTATGGTATGTATTCATTTGTGGATGTCCATCATCCATTTCCTATGATATGTTACAAATTACATTTTGTATGATATTTAAGTTATGAATTTCAATTTGTAATATATGTTACCAATTCGCAGAACGTATGATATGTTATGAATTCCAATTTGTTGTGGCTAATGTTAGCTAGGCCTAGGGTTAGTGTTAGGAGTTAAGAGTTAGGGGAAGGGTTAGCTAACATGCTAAGTAGCTTCAAAGAAGTAAGTAGTTGACAGGTTGCATCATACTCATACTAACCAACCACTCTACATTAATTTAATGTAAACATACAGTACCAAATGTACTGTAGCATATTATACTATTCTGAGTGTCCCAGATGTAAGTTTACTAGTTTATGAGACCAGGCTGGTGGCTCAGAGGAAAAAGAAAGTGATATAAAAAAGGTAAAAAATAGATCAATTATAATGAAGAACCAATTGACCTCTTCAAGCATTTTCAGCAATCAAGTCATCCATGACATCCTTCTGATTAGTTAAAAGGGCTTGAATCAGGGCGTTAGCAGCCCCGGTGCTGGTCGCGCTATCCAGGAGCTTCCTCATCATTTCTTGTGGTGTCAACTGGGCATTCACGTTGGCAGCCATTTCATCATGATAACCTCCACTCTGCAGATCATCTACAATGGCCTTCACGTTTTTCACCTGGCTAACCAGAGCTGTGCGGTTTCTTTTCAAAAACCCACGTTTGTCTTTAACAAGGAAGATAAATAAATATATTTAGGATAAATCGAATTACATTCTTATGGTAAGATACATGTATCGATAGCATTTTCAGTGTTAAAGCCCTTTCACAATATTTTTGTCTACCTGAAATTGAAGAGATCGATGGAGAATATGTCATGTTCTTGGGCCATGATGGTCCTAAAAGAGAAAAGGTGATACTTTGAGAAATAGTGCACCAATGTCACTAACATGAAAACACGCTATGGGAACACACTAGCAGAGAGTCTAACACAGCTAAATTGGTCAGCTTTTTAAAAATTCAAACACTTTTGCACGAAGGCCCACGTGTTATAAATGTCTACTCCGGTCCGCAGTGTAAAAAAGGTAGTCACCCCTGCCTCATGCTACAGGGATTGCCGTTTTAATAGGACCTCTAAACCAGGCTTAGCCTTATGTTCCACATAGGAACAAAGAAGACTAAGGTAGTAAGTCTGAATCAGGAGAAAACCAACGTATTATTATCTAGCCTGATTGTCCTCTTTCAGTGTATACAAACAGCAGTCTCTTCCTGGATCACTATTGGTACTCAGAAATCCAAAAGTTAACAACATAACAATATTTTACGTCCCTGAAAATTATATTTTGAGGTTATGATCAGGTAAAGACATAGTACTAAGCTATTTATGGTATTCCTAAGTCTAGTCGTATTCTTCAAAATAAGTTATTGATAAAATATTCAATTCTGTTAGTATGTTACTTAGTCAGTTAACATTCCAGATTACCTAGTCAGAATATGGTGGTAATCCACTCCTTAAGTTCGGGATAGGTGTCATTCACCAGACTTTCTTTGAGAGTATCAAGAAACTGAGAGCAAGTCTCTTCCTTTTTGAGAATTATCTTGTCAATCAGGTCGGTCACAGCAGCCTCTGGTACTGAGAGGCTCTTCAGCTGTTGATACTCTCTATCGGTAACAATACGTTTGGAGTGCACATGTTGAAGAAGGAAGCCAGAATCTGCTCGGAGCCAGTCGATGAGTTTCACCTTATTCTCAATGATCATTTTCATGGCAGGGCCCTAGAGAAGAAATTTTTACTGACATGTTGTTTGTTTCTCAAAGAAAACAATAATTACGTTTAATAATTACGTTTTTCATCTCATGCAAAATTGGGATTTGACTACCTGAGAAGAGGACACATCTTCTGTTTGCTGTGGTAACACTGAAATATATTAAGTTGCCATTATTTTATTTCAAATATCAAATGCATGATTGAAAATAACTTTCATTAAAATATATGTGGACTGAGCTCATTTGTCAAGGTTATTTGTCAAGATGATCCTGTTCTTTAGCACAGCTACCACTGAGACCTGTGAAGATAAAACCTGCCTAAATGCAGTAGTTCACCTGGACACTGTGGGGCCTGGGGGGCCGGGACCTGCATCACAGACATATTGAGGTTGCCATCGATTGTACAGTTCGATATCTCTGATGCAAATATATGGCTGTGTTTTCTTGCAACCACATCTGCATGTGGGGGTGGTTGGCTGACGTTCATTCCTGAAAGAGACATTTTGTGTCCAAGTAAATATAAAATTGTGTTATGTTCTTCTTATGGTGCTAGCTGTTAGTAAGCAATACAACTTTCTCAGTATGACCATGTTAACTTATTCACAGTTGCACTCACCAGATCGATTCCACGATCCTGCTTGAACGGTTACATTCATGTCTAAGTCTTTAATACCGTGGACATTGGTGACTTTCCTGGTATCAACAGTGCTGTTGCAATCCGCATACACCGTTGGGCTGGATGAAGCTTCAAAACACATCCGTTATTGCCATGTTAGCTAATGACCTTACAGCATGTAATAAAAACATTGTACCTGCAAACCCGACCATTAAACTGGTGCCTTAAGTCTATGTATTTATGTACTGTATAGTAACAGCTTTACTGTAAGAGTTGTATGTATTCTTATCATTACCATATGAAGTATTTCTAAATGTCTTTTTATCACTACAAATGTTGATGTATGCTACTTACCTTGTGTGCTCTTGCTGAAATGTTGTTGAAGGCCTGGATAATGTGTATGCTCTTCCTTCAGAATCTTTAGGAAGTCCTGACATGTACTTTCTTCCATTTCAATGAATGTCTCCAAAAGAAGACTGATCTTCTCTGGATCAGTTTTTTGATTGCGAATAGCCTTATCCTGTTTAGCTGTTAGGATATCTTCACACTTGTCAATGATAAACGTAGCATCCATCGCCGATAACCACTTGCACAGGTCATCCTTGTATGACTTCAGAAATTCCATGGCTTGTTTGGAAATAATAAACAAATCTCTGTTGGGTAAAACAGTCTTAATATTTGTATAGGTTGGTAGCAATCTAAGTTTAACTGGACCAATATAATGTTTATTAAGGCATGATTATGGTTTACCCAAAGTGGTTATGGAATATTAAACAACCGCAGGTTTTGAGTGCATCATGATTTTATGTTATTAAGTAGAACATACAATAATACGTATAGTATGATCTTGTAGCAAAGTAAAATACCATGTCACCCTTTCTGGTATATCCTGTTAACCCTTACAATGTCACTCTATGATAAAGTAAGTACCTTCTAAGTTAATAAAATACTGAACATGATACTGAATACTTAAAAACGTCTTCAGGCAAGAAGCCATAACTGTGTGGCCGCAGGCCTATAAAACACCAGCAGTTAATTGTATTGGTGGACGTAACGTAAACTTGACAAACAACGGCTGGTTTTCACACAAGGCTCAAGTAAAGCAGCTTCAGTACTTCTAAGAATAAACGGCAGAACAGGAAGATAACTTACCAAATGATAAAGCTCTAACGGCACAGGTTCTGGTAGTAAATGTAAATCTGAAGACTGAAAAGACTTAACTTGAAAAGGTCCCGAAAAGCTCAAATGTGGCGGAGGCAAACTTCCTGCGTTATATAACCACGTTTACACAACTGGTGAACACATACAGCGAAAGCGAAAGTACAGATTGCGCCGTAAGATTCACTTTGAGGAGTAATGTGTAGCTCAGTTGTTAGAGCATGCCGCTTGCAACGCTAGGGTTGTGGTTTCGATTTCCACAGGTACCGATTGGACATTTTATTTCCTTTAAATGTATGCACTCACTACTGTAAATCGCTCTGGATAAGAGTGTCTGATAAATGACTTAAATGTAAAATTAGTAGTATGCTATGCCAGGTGCTCTTGTACTTGACCTTTCGTTGACATCCCAGGGTAGGGCTGAAAGTGAAGTCCCTGTCTCACTGGGCAGGCAAAACATTTACTGGTTCTAAGATGTGGGTTGAGCGGGCAGTGATATGCAGGCAAAAATACACAAGACACTTGTAAGAGTGGAACAAGTTGAAATAAAATAGAAACAGGTTGGCTGAGAAATGGAACCTTACCTTTTCCTGTGCAATATCTAGAAACATTCAGGAAGTCATTTGACCCAGTTTTATTAGGATTATTGTATCTTTACTTGATTTAATATTGAAGCAAGATTGGACATTGGGTGTTTGTGTCTGTGTCTGTGGAACCTCGTACCCTCACTAACGTGCTCAGAATAATGTGCTAAGTTACTAGTGTTTTCTGATGTTTTGTGTTCACATTTTATCACGCTTATAGAGGTGATTGTCCATTTCTAGTTGTTGCATTACAATGTATGCAAATATGGCTTAAACGTCAACGGTCAATGTTTAGATAACTACCTGCAAATGTATTGTCTATTATGATGGGGTGTGTCAGTATGACAAAGTCAAACACAGACTGTCATTGCAAGTCCCTCTTGGCCTGTAGAGGCCGATAGATGTTTATAGGTGTCACGTTCTGACCTTAGTTCCTTTGTTATGTCTTTGTTTTAGAATGGTCAGGGCGTGAGTTGGGTGGGTAGTTTATGTTCTTTTTTCTATGTTGTGTTTATGTGTTTGGCCTGGTATGGTTCTCAATCAGAGGCAGCTGTCGTTCGTTGTCTCTGATTGAGAATCATACTTAGGTAGCCTTTTCCCACCTGTGTTTTGTGGGTGATTATTTTCTGTTTTAGTGTTTTCGCACCTTCCAGGACTGTTTTGGTTTTAGTTTATTTTCACGTTGTTATTTTGTATTTTCAGTGTTCAGTAAAAGAAATCATCATGAACACATACCACGCTGTGCATTGGTCCGACATTTCATACTCCTCGCCAGAGGAGGATGAAGGATTCCATTACAATAGGCCTACAGATGTTTATTTATTGGACCTCTCCTTCTTGGAGTTTGACAACGTAAGTAGTTCAACAACATTTCATTTAAAGGTAATGTGGCGGTAAATCTTCAAACTGCACCATTACATTTTATATTTGGAATGTAAAGAACCATAGTCAACATAATCAAAATATATTGTCTTGCATTTTTTATAGAAATGTTTCCCCTTAAAATATTATATTGTCCAGGTTTTGTCAATAAAAAATAGCACCACCACCAATAATTACATGTGGCAACAGCCTGGATTCAGGGGGTAGACGTAACAGAGTAAATATATATCTGGAACAGCCAATTAGTATGATATGTTACCTTTCGTATGGTATGTATTCATTTGTGGATGTCCATCATCCATTTCCTATGATATGTTACAAATTACAATTTGTATGATATGTTATGAATTTCAATATGTAATGTTACCAATTTGCAGAACGTATATGTTATGAATTCCAATTTGTTGTGGCTAATGTTAGCTAGGCCTAGGGTTAGTGTTAGGAGTTAAGAGTTAGGGGAAGGGTTAGCTAACATGCTAAGTAGGTTCAAAGAAGTAAGTAGTTGACAGGTTGCATCATACTCATCCACTTTAACCAACCACTCTACATTAATTTAATGTAAACATACAGTACCAAATGTACTGTAGCATATTATACTATTCTGAGTGTCCCAGATGTAAGTTTACTAGTTTATGAGACCAGGCTGGTGGCTCAGAGGAAAAAGAAAGTGATAGAAAAAAGGTAAAAAATAGATCAATTATAATGAAGAACCAATTGACCTCTTCAAGCATTTTCAGCAATCAGGTCATCCATGACATCCTTCTGATGAGTTGAAAGGGCTTGAATCAGGGCGTTAGCAGCCCCGGTGCTGGTCGCGCTATCCAGGAGCTTCCTCATCATTTCTTGTGGTGCCAACTGGGCATTCACGTTGGCAGCCATTTCATCATGACAACCTCCACTCTGCAGATCATCGACAATGGCCTTCACGTTTTTCACCTGGCTAACCAGAGCTGTGCGGTTTCTTTTCAAAAACTCACGTTTGTCTTTCACAAGGAGGAAAAATAAATATATTTAGGATAAATCGAATTACATTCTCATAGTAAGATACATGTATCGATAGCATTTTCAGTGTTACAGCCCTTTCACAATATTTTTGTCTACCTGAAATTGAAGAGATCGATGGAGAATATGTCATGTTCTTGGGCCGTGATGGTCCTAAAAGAGAAAATGTGATACATTGAGAAATAGTGCACCAATGTCACTAACATGAAACCACGTGATGGGAACAGTTTCCTGGTATCAACAGTGCTGTTGCAATCTGCATACACCGTTGGGCTGGATGAAGCTTCAAAACACATCCGTTATTGCCATGTTAGCTAATGATCTTACAGCATGTAATGAAAACATTGTAACAGCAAACCTGACCATTAAATTGGTGCCTTATGTCTATGTATTTATGTACTGTTTAGTAACACATATTTAAAAGCTTTACTGTAAGAGTTGTATGTTTTCTCATCATAACCATTTGAAGTATTTCTAAATGTTTTTTATCACTACAAATGTTGCTGTATGCTTCTATTTTATTTTAAAAAGCAATCAAAGATGAGTGACAATGAAAAAGCGATCAAAGTTTCCATAGCCCTTAATACTGTATATTACCTAAATAAAAAAAGTATCAATAATCATTAACATTGAACGGGTTGTGTTTTTGGTCATTGGCATTTTGTTATGTCTGCCCTTCTGAAGACATATAGTATGTTTGACTTCTATAGTGTCTATCACAATAGTGGATAATATATTGCCAGTTATGTATGTGCTTTGTTGAACTGAAATATCATACACATTTTTATAAGTGTCGGGTATGTGTAAATGGCTGTAAGGGAGTCAGGTGCAGGAGAGCAGATATTGGGTAGCCAACGGAGCCTTTTTATTTAGGCGAACCAAAAGCACACGGCAACGTGAACACGAAATAACAATACGGGTTAACCCAGCGCAACAGACTAACGTGTGAATGACATGAAACAGAATAAACAATACCACACAAAGACCTGAGGGAAACAGAGGGTTAAATACACAACGAGGGGAAATGAGAACCGGGTGTGTGGGAAGACAAGACAAATGGATCGACGATGGCTAGAAGACCGCCGAGCGCCGTCCGAACAAGGAGAGGCATCGACTTCGGTAGAAGTCGTGACAAGCCTCTGTGCCAACCAGTGATGAGTCATTTGCATCCTAACAGGCTCGCACAAGCATATTTGAAAATGTAATTACTATTTCAATATTCTCTTGGCTTAAACAACAACTCATGCCATTATAAATTGTACAAAATCTAGGGACGACAAGAATAATAGACTTTAGTTGATAAAACCATGACTGTGGTGAAGTACCAGCAAGTACAAGCAGTTACATTTAAGTGGCAGAGGTGGAATGAGAGTCTAGAGTCCCGTGAACTAGATGAACAACAGCTGATTTTCAACAGAGCGGGAGCAGCCATCTCACCCAACATACAGTTCAAAGGCTACAGGACAGGAAGATATAATTTACCACATGACGGGATGTCTAACAGAGCAGAATCTGGAGACCTTCCAACTTTCCGTACTGACAAGTTCAAATGTTGCTGAGGCAAATGTGTGTTTACTTCCAGGAATGCAACAGACTTTCTTTATGTGAGTATAGTCAATCACAGACAGGCAGATTCACAATGAAACTTAAGTGAAGACATGCATGGCGGGTTTGTAAAGGTGCAGCCTACACAAATGCATTCTATGTTATGAGTAAGAAATGACACAGGTGAAGTGAAACTAAGATTCCTTTAAGTTTCACCGGGTTTGCATTCGACAGATGAATACAATAGGTTGTACAACACCACCTTTAGGCATTGTCATAACATGTATTGACACAGTCAGTGTAATTTGATGTCTATGACTATTCCCCTACACAACCTCAGCTCATGCTCCTAGTTCAGCTTTGTGAGTGGCTTTTCCTCCATGTGATGCCAGGTTCTTGTCATTGTCCTTATCATGGTTTCCTGGGGGTGAGGTGGCCCAAGGTCACACTTAGTAGACAAACGTTGTGGAGCGCTGCAGATAGAAATGTCATGAATTGAACTGACTAATTAATTCATTTCAAATGACTGATTTCCTTATATGAACTGTAACTCAGTGAAATCTTTGAAATTTTATATTTTTGTTCAGTGTATATAGAAAATACATATCATTGACATAATTTCAACGGGGGCGGCAGGGTATCCTAGTGGATATAGTGTTGGACTAGCAACCAGAAGGTTGCAAGTTCAATCCCCTGAGCTGACAAAGTACAAATCTGTCGTTCTGCCCCTGAACAGGCAGTTAACCTACTTTTCCTAGGCCGTCATTGAAAATAAGAATTTGTTCTTAACTGACTTGCCTAGTTAAATAATGTTAAAAAAAAATAATAGCTTGAATCACCAAATTTACTTGAGATGATTTTACTTCAACACTGTTCACTGCGTTCAAGTTGTTGACATAGGTGTTTCAAAGAGCTGTCAGTCAAGGAGAGCTCATGAATATAAGCTCCATGCCCACTCAACCTGTCTTTTCAAACTTCCTTGTAGTTAACCATGAGAGAAAAATTACTTTTCAGAATAACTGTTCAGGACCTTTAATTGAGGCTTACACAAATTGAGTTCTTCAAGTGCGTATGTGTAATGTTAAGATGGTTACCACTTTGTTATAATTTTTATATAAAAATTATGTTAATTGTCTTTTAAAAAAGAAGCATATTATAAAAAATATTGAGAGGAAATGTGAATTGCAACCCTTCATGAAAGTGAATAAAAACCCAATAGGCCATGCCTTTGGATTTAAC
Source organism: Oncorhynchus masou masou (assembly GCF_036934945.1). Classification (NCBI taxonomy): domain Eukaryota; kingdom Metazoa; phylum Chordata; class Actinopteri; order Salmoniformes; family Salmonidae; genus Oncorhynchus; species Oncorhynchus masou. Next base: position 33,281 of record NW_027008977.1, read on the forward strand.
CCTGGTGGTTAAATCCATCCATATTTTGTCAATCCAAAGGCATGGCCTATTGGGAGTGTGGCTTTCAGATAGTTATTTTTTTATATGAAATATTTAAATATAAGGCATTAATGTGCCCATTATTGTGATATGCATAGCAACTCATACTTTTGTTTACGCATTAGTAAAGCTACACAAATGCCAGTACTCAACCTTAACATGTGTTGACAATACAACAGAAAAGATGAACCAGAACGACATTTACTCTCATGGGTGCTCAAAAATAACTATCTGAAAGCCACGCCCTAATAAGCCACACCTCCAGTCTTCTGATCTGTCCCGGGGGATCATAGCTCAATAACCCAGCTTCACAACCCAACTTAATGAAAACTATGGGTTGTTTGTGACCCAACTGGCTGGGTCAAAATAACCCAACTTGTGTTCTGTCCAATTTTGTTTAAATGACTTGAAATCAATGCCAATGACTCCCATTTGTTATTAAATATCACCTTAAATCCATCCATTCCCCCACGGTACAAAGTGAGGACAAATAGACTTAAAAACTATGTAAAGTAAAAATAAAAATTAGTGCAGGCCCAAAATGTTTAGCATATCAACAGTCAAGTTTCAAGATATTGAACTTTCAAGTTGCAAATGCCGCGTTGGTATTCTCCGACTGGGAAAATAATTTTGAACGGTCATCCAACTCGGCATTCCAAGTCAGAAATTCTGGCATCTTTCTAGAGCTCCGACTTTCCGACCTGAAGATCCCTGACATCATTACTTTGACCTATTTTTTTTGTTTGTTGAGTTCCCAGTTTTCTTGAAAGAACAAAAAATGTCAAGTGTCTCATCATCATTATATTGCAAAATGCATCTCATGATGATGTGGCAAGTGACACTTAGCTCCTTGAAAAGTTGACTACTGACATGCAAAGCATTTTGGGACTGTATAAAACAATACTGAAGATAGTATTTGAGTGGATTTTTATTTTAACATTCAGACTCAACACTCTCTATCTTTGTGACTATACACACAGGTTTTGGTCAGCAGTGCGCGAAAAAGAACTGCGATTTGCCAGTCAAGGATCCACCTCTAGCTGTGATGACGTCATCAGATGAGGTCCACAGCATCCCGCAGCGCAGCACTATGTGGTGTGGCGAGGGAGTCAGAGGAAAAACAGGTCCCTGAGGAAGGACAGTCCATCCAGACAGACAGCTAGAGAATGGTGGGAGTAAAGGCCCTCTTCAGTGAGATGTTCTCCACATGACAAGTAGAGAGAGTTCAGAAATATCTCTCATGATATGTTGCTCTTCTTCAAGTCGGTTTGTTGACGACTCAAACTGTCACATTATTTACATGAAGATGAGTAAAAGGGAGGTATAGCGAGTATTTTTTTACAGTTCAAATATCCTCTCTAATAATGAGCTAATACAGGGTTTGGTAATGTGGGTAGTAATCAAACACAATTAACACAAATATTTTAATTATGTCACAGAATAAAATAATTAGTGGAAAGTATTTGGGCTTATAGTGATTATTTTCCTTGTTAGAACTATCTCGTTTCATAACTTTTTTGCCAACCTCCTTTACACTATATATAACAATTCTGGCATTATTGAGCCATTTTTGGAAATAGAATTGCCTGCACCCCATGTTAAAGGGAGCTGTCTCTTGCCATTGCCATCTAAATGATGCAAGGTATTTGGTTGTCTGCATCCAACTAAATCATCCCTGAATGGCTCAGGATTCTGTCAAAGAATCTGATGGGAGAATTTATAGCCTGTTCCCATGTTTCTGCTTTCTTGTCAACTCATTGGCATGACAATGACCATAGTATGTTGCACAACCAGATCTGGAACCAGGCCAGAGTATTTCACAAAATGTGTCCGGGAGTGAGTGGAAGGTCTAATGTTACCCCATGCTGCTCCCATTACGGATTGAGATATTCAAATATTCAAAAATACACAAGGGTTAGGGTTTAGCAGTCTGGAGACCAGCATTCGGAAAATAATTTTTTCCAAGTCAAACTCAAAAGAATTCTTCACTATACCTGAGGGTTTACGTTAGCTTAAGTGAAATGTATGATTTGTAGAGCCCTATGATACAATCCATCCAATCCAAATCAAAAGGGAGACTTTTACTTAAGCTCTCAATAATAAGTTTATGATTAATCCGTTCAATAATAGTGTAGCAATCCTCACACCAAGTGGTTTACCATATTTGCATTATGTGTAGGGTTTTTCTATTTCACGCCAGTGACCTGGGTTCGCTGCCCTGCCGTTTGCTACAATATCTCTCTCATCAACCAACTTGAAATCAACTGTTCCCCCTGATTGCTCCCTTGCATACAATACATGTAGTTAGATTCTGTTGCTATGGGCTCTTACTTTTTAGTTCCATCAGACCACAGTGCAGAACATTCCAGACATACCAATCAAGCAAGACTAATGGGTGCCTTTGTGAGCTTCCCTTGGCGAGCAACAGAACAGCGGTGGACAGGAAGGCAACAGGATAAGTTAAGATGATTGCTAAGATGGGTGGGATCTTACAGAATGGTTGCAAAAGGGGAGGATTCTCTGAGGTCGTATAATAACCCTTCGTGGCTTCCACAATAAGATGGGCAACAAGGGAAAAGAGTTTCACTTTTGGGGAACTTTTATTAAGTAGGCTTTTTTGCATATAGTTGTGTTATGTTACATCATAGACATAAGCACTGGAATGTGTGTGGGTGCACACTTGGAATATCTTCCGGCGCCGACAGATGGCCGCCTTGCTTCATGTTCTTAGGAAACTATGCAGTATTTAGTTTTTTTAATGTATTATTTCTTACACTGTTACCCCTGGAAATGTCTCATTACATACAGCCGGGAGGAACTATTGGATATAAGAGCAACGTCAACTTACCAACATTACGACCAGGAATACGACTTTCCCGAAGTGGATCCTCTGTTTGGTCCACTACCCAGGACAATGGATCGGATCCCAGCAGGCGACCCAAAACAACAGACCCGCAGAAGGGGCTCTCGCGTACACTACTCGCCAACGTCCAGTCTCTTGACAACAAGTTAGACAAAATCCGGGACAGGGTTGTCTTCCAGAGAGACATCAGAGATTGTAACATTCCCTGTTTCACGGAAACGTGGCTCACTTGGGATACGTTATCAGGGTCGGTGCAGCCATCTGGTTTCTTCATGCATCGCGCCCACAGAAACAAACATCTCTCTGGTAAGAAGAAGGGCGGGGGTGTATGCCTTATGATTAACGAGTCGTGGTGTGATCATACCAACATACAGGAACTCAAGTCCTTTTGTTCACCTGACCTAGAATTCCTTACAATCAAATGCCGACCGCATTATCTACCAAGAGAATTCTCTTCGATTATCCCCCCCCCCCCACCCCCCCAAGCAGACACCTCGACGGCCTGAAAGAACTTCATTGAACTCTATGTAAACTGGAAACCACATATCTGTCACGCTCTGACCTTAGAGAGCCTTTTTATGTCTCTATTTGGTTTGGCCAGGGTGTGATTTGGGTGGGCATTCTATGTTATTTATTTCTATGTTTTGTGTTTCTATGTTTTGGCCGAGTATGGTTCTCAATCAGGGACAGTTGTCTATCATTGCATGTTTTGCCACCTTAGGTTGTGGGATGTTGTTTTTTGTTAGCTCTGTGTAGCCTTCAGAACGTGACGTTCGTTGTTCTTTTGTTTGGTGTTTGGATTAAATAAAGAATCATGAACACGTACCATGCTGCACCTTGGTCCACTTCTTCTGACGAGCTTTACAATATCCTGAGACTGAATTTATTGTAGCTGGGGATTTAAACAAGGCTAATCTAAAAAACATACTCCCTAAATTCTGGATCATTGTTACTCTAACTTCCGCGATGCATACAAAGCCCTCCCTCGCTGTAACGGTTGTCTGTGATGGAAGAAAAGGAGGACCAATGCGCAGCGTGGTAAGTGTCCATATTGATAATTTATTATCATGAACACAAAACAAAATAACGAGAACGAATGAAACGAAACAGTCCTGTAAGGTGAATACACAAAACAGAAAACAGTTACACTCGCCCTCCTTTCGGCAAATCTAACCACGACTCCACTTTGTTGCTCCCAGCCTACATACGGAAACTAAAACGGGAAGCGCCCGTGCTCCAGTCTGTTCAACGCTGGTCCGACCAATCTGATTCCATGCTTCAAGATTGCTTCAATCACGTGGACTGGGATATGATCCGGATAGCGTTGAACAACAACATTGATGTATACGCTGATTCAATGAGCGAGTTTATTAGCAAGTGCATCAGTGATGTTGTACCAACAGGGACAGAAACCGTGGATTGATGGCAGCATCCACGCAAAATTGAAAGCGCGAACCACTGCTTTTAATCAGGGCAAGGTGACCGGAAACAGGACTGAATACAAACAGTGTAGCTATTCCCTCCGCAAGGCAATCAAACAAGCTAAGCATCAGTATAGAGACAAAGTAGAGTCACAATTCACTGGCTCAGACACGAGAGGAATGTGACAGGGTCTACAGTCAATCACGGACTACAAAAAGAAAACCAGCCCGTCGCGGACCCCGATGCCTTGCTCCCAGACAAACTAAACAACTTCTTCACTCGCTTTGAGGACAATACATTGCCAACGACACGGCCCGCTACCAAAACCGGCGGGCTCTCCTTCACCTCAGGCAACATGAGTAAAACATTTAAATGTGCTAACCCTTGCAAGACTGCCGGCCCAGATGGCATCCCTAGCCGCGTCCTCAAAGCATGCGCAGACCAGCTGGTTGGTGTGTTTACGGACATATTCAATCAATCCCTATCCCAGTCTGCTCTTCCCACATGCTTCAAGAGGGCCACCATTGTTCCTGTTCCCAAGAAGGCTAAGGTAACTGAGATAAACGACTATTGTCCCGTAGCACTCACTTCCGTCATCATGAAGTGCTTTGAGAGACTAGTCAAGGATCATATCACCCCTCCCTACCTGACACCCTAGACCCACTCCAATTTGCTTACCGCCCAGATAGGTCCACAGACGACGCAATCTCAACCACACTGCACACTGCCCTAACCCATCTGGACAAGAGGAATACCTATACAGCTCAGAATACAGCTCAGCATTTAACACCATAGTACCCTCCAAACTCGTCATTAAGCTCTCGACCCTGCGTCTCGACCCCGCCCTGTGCATCTGAGTCCTGGACATTCTGATGGGCCGCCCCCAGGTGGTGATGGTAGGAAACAAAATCTCCACCTTGCTGATCCTTAACTTCTTCGATATAGGTGGCGCTCTTTTAATTTTTGGATAAAAAAACGTTCCCGTTTTAAACAAGATATTTTGTCACGAAAAGATGCTCGACTATGCATATAATTGACAGCTTTGGAAAGAAAACACTCTGACGTTTCCAAAACTGCAAAGATATTGTCTGTGAGTGCCACAGACCTAATGCTACAGGTGAAACCAAGATGAAATTTCATACAGGAAATGCCCCAGATTTTGAATGCGCTGTGTTCCAATGTCTCCTTATATGGCTGTGAATGCGCCAGGAATGAGCCTACACTTTCTGTCGTTTCCCCAAGGTGTCTGCAGCATTGTGACGTATTTGTAGGCATATCATTGGAAGATTGACCATAAGAGACTACATTTACCAGGTGTCCGCTTGGTGTCCTCCGTCGAAATTATTGCGTAATCTCCAGCTGCGTGCATTTTACCATTTGCTTCAGAGGAGAAAGTCAACTGCCACGAATGATTTATCATCGAATAGATGTGTGAAAAACACCTTGAGGATTGATTCTAAACAACGTTTGCCATGTTTCTTTCGATATTATGGAGTTCATTTGGAAAAAGTTTGGCATTGTAATGACTGAATTTTTTTTTTTTTTCTTAGCCAAACGTGATGAACAAAACGGAGCGATTTCTCCTACACAAATAATGTTTTTGGAAAAACTGAACATTTGCTATCTAACTGAGAGTCTCCTCATTGAAAACATCCAAAGTTCTTCAAAGATAAATGATTTTATTTGAATGCTTTTCTTGTTTTTGTGAAAATGTTGCCGGCTGAATGCTAGGCTTAATGCTATGCTAGCTATCAATACTCTTACACAAATGCTTGTGTAGCTATGGTTGAAAAGCATATTTTGAAAATCTGAGATGACAGTGTTGTTAACAAAAGGCTAAGCTTGTGAGCCAATATATTTATTTCATTTCATTTGCGATTTTCATGAATAGTTAACGTTGCGTTATGCTAATGAGTTTGAGGCTATGATTACGCTCCCGGATACGGGATTGCTCGACGCTAGAGGTTAACACTGGGGCCCCACAAGGGTGCGTTCTCAGCCCTTTCCTGTACTCACTGTTCACCCATGACTGCGTGGCCTTGCACACCTCCAACTCAATCATCAAGTTTACAGATGACACTACAGTGGTAGGCTTGATTACCAACAATGATGACACGCCTACTGGGAAGAGGTGAGGACCTCGGAGTGTGGTGTCAGGAAAACAACCTCTCACTCAACGTCAACAAAACAAAGGAGATGATCGTGGACTTCAGGAAACAGCGTGGTCGGAACTAGTAGCACAAACATTTCGCTACACTAGCATTAACATCTGCTAACCATGTGTATGTGACCAATAAAATTTGATTTGATTTGTGTGACATCTGCATGAATGTGTGGTTTCATTTCAGCATAGATTTTGACAATGGATCCCAGAGGTAAAAATAAGTTAGACTTCACCTTCATGCTGTAAATATGCCACCGAGCTACCCTTTCCAACCTCCCTGGTCTCATTCCCTTTGCCCAGGCAAGAGACACAGTCTAGTCTTTGTGAACACTTCCAACCCTGCATGTTTATGGCCTCCCAACCACTAATGGTTGTCAATGTACTGTCCTGACTGTGCCCTCAGATGCAATCTCAATCACCCCATCCTGGACTTGTCTTTCTTTCCTTCTCAGCCAGGGATGAGAATAGAGTAAAAGACCACATAGCAGGTAAAACCCTGGTAAATGCATTCACCTGTTAAATCACTGTTAACTTGTTTTCCTTAGAGATCTAATCAACTGTATTACACTGCAGCCTCTTGACATTCAATACTGACATAATAGAGTTGAATTCCCTCTTGAATTCAAAATAACTCGCAGGGGGACTTGGAGCTGACAGATGAAACTGTATTTGGTCATAAGAGCTGACTCCTTTCATATCAGTGGTGGTGATGTTTGATAGAGGCTGAGTCACACAATATATCATGTCCCTACCACGTCATCCATTATTTCAAGGTAATGTAGAGAGCATCTGCGTTTATCCCTTACACATATCACATAGGCTTTATTCTAGAGAATAACTATGTAAATTACATAGTGACAAGGTTGCAGTGGAGGCTCCTCAGAGGAGGAAGGGGACGACCATCCTCCCCAGTGAATTTCATAAAAATATATATTTTTTAACATTTAAAAAGTTATCCTTTTTAGATAAAACTGTACTAAATATATTCACGTCAACAAATAATTTATTAAAAAACACAATTTTGTAGCCTCAACAGCACTCTGTAGGGTAAGACCATAGTGTAGCCAGAGAACAGCTAGCTTCCGTCCTCCTTTGGGTACATGACTTCAAAACAAAACCTAGGAGGCTCATGGTTCTCACCCTCTTCCATAGACTTACACAGTAATTATGACAACTTCCGGAAGACATCCTCCAACCTGTCAGAGCTCTTGCAGCATGAACTGACATCTGGTCCACCCAATCAAATGATCAGAGAGTGAATCTAATACTGAAAGCATAAGCTACAGCTAGCTAGAACTAGCATAAACTGTGGTGAGTAGTTGTCTCAATGAGAGAAAAAGACAATAGTTGAACAGTCTTGAACAAATTAATTTCTTCCTCAAATGAAGAAGCAAGAGAAAGAGATGTTTTTAACATTTCAGTTTTACTTACTTACCTAGCAGCTGCAGGTAGCTAGTTTAGCCTACTCAAACACTCTGCTCAAACAGAGGGATTCTATGTTAGCTAGCTGGATATGACTATCCAACACAACACTGGAACTCTTCCAAGTCAAGGTAAACTTTTGGTTTTACTCATTTATTACAACCGGGGCCTGCCGGTGTAACTGCTAAACTGCTTACTGACTATACACTGTAACGTTACTGCATTGTAGTGGGTTTACTAATGCATTAGTTATATTAGCTATGTTGACTATGATGTTAATTTAGCTAATATGGTGACAACGATGTAGACTGTGTGTAGCGGTTATGATATGGTTATGGCTTAGAAAAGTTTTTTTGCCTGTTCACATACAGCTGATATGTTGTGTATTAAAGTCCACAAACGAGGGGAGAGCGCATCAATGCGCATAGATCCGAGAACGAATACAACGTGGCTGCTATTAAAGTGAACTGTGTGATATGGGGTATATTCATTCCGCCGATTCTGTTGAAAAACGTTTCTTCAACGGGAACTAACGGAACGAAATGGGGAAAAATATACCTGAATTTGTTGGACTAATGATTACACGCTAGATCAGCTATATGCAGGCAAGAGTGTGCAAGGCGGTATTTCATGTGTCACGGTCTGTCAACTCAAAATTCTCTGTGTGCATCTACGTTGTAAACTTTCATTCCTAGGCTAGGTTGTAGCAACCTCATGATGGGTATAGGGAAAATCAGAGTATCATGTAGTATGTTAAACCTATGGTGTTACATTGAACTGAGTGAATGAAATCTGAATGACAGCCATCCAACATGCTGTAATAGAAATAAGGCCATGCTCATGAAAAAAAGAATCGTCCTACTGCCACTGCAAGGTAATACCTACTGTACAGTACTTTGCTCCTCTGTGTCAATTTCTATACATTTCAAAATAGAGGTAAGTGGTAAACAACCTGTATTATGCTCTTGAAATTACTTTGAAATAATAATGACTATGTATAGTGTTGGCAATGGATATCAAGTGCAATATCATGTTTTTTCTTACAATACATTTTCTAAATATGGGGTCATTATTTAAGAGCCATCATCGGTCACTGAATATATGTCCACACTATAAATGATTTGATCACAATTAAATACGCTTTTCACAACAACCATTTATGAACTTTTTTTGTATTTCTTATGAAATGCAAAACAAAGTTGGACTCTAAGGGCCTCTAGTGGTAAAAACCATACACACAAGTTTGCGCCTATACTTGCAATAACTGGGGACATGGGCTGGGAACCCTGTGAGGTGAGATGGAAGGCGTGTATAGTGAGACTTTGGAATAGACTGCTGGATATGCCAACTGCCAGAATAGCTAGTAAAGTTTATCAATTGGATCTATCCATAGGGGGAGCCTGGTAACTGAAATGCCTGACATTTTTCAACAGTCTGACTGTGAACATCTGTACAAAAACCAAATGAAGGGAGACATGGATATGATTAAAAAACAACTGTTGATGCAATAAGAAAATAAGAACCTTTTGTTTGAATAAGGGTGAATTTGTGTGTTAGAAATATATTATATATAACCTACCTAAAAGCAAGAGATCGCTGTGTGCACAGGTAAGATCAGGGACATTGCCTCTGCGTATTGAAACAGGTAAGATCAGGGAGATTGCCTCTGCATATTGAAACATAATGACTATGTATAGTGTTGGCAATGGATATCAAGTGCAATATCATGTTTTTTCTTACAATACATTTTCTAAATATGCGGTCATTATTTAAGAGCCATCATCGGTCCACACTATATTGCCTCTGCGTATTGAAACAGGTCAGATCAGGGATATTGCCTCTGCGTATTGAAACAGGTCAGATCAGGGATATTGCCTCTGCGTATTGAAACAGGTCAGATCAGGGATATTGCCTCTGCGTATTGAAACAGGTCAGATCAGGGATATTGCCTCTGCGTATTGAAACAGGTCGAATTTGTGGTGAAATGTAGGAGGAAAGACTTTTCCACTATTGTGACCTTAAAGAAATAGAGAATGAAACTAATTGTATCCTCTATTGCCCTTTCTACCACGATATACGCTTGCTATTATTCCAGAAAGCACACCAGATAGACCTTGGCATTATATGTGATGAGGAGAAATTGAAATGTTGTTTTTGTCCATTGTGTATTTCTGTTTGCGGAATATTTAGATAAATACTGGAATACCTATAATTAAATTGTAAAACTATTTAGCTTCTATGTGGTAAATGGCATGTGCGTATATAGATTGTGTATAGGTCTTATCTTTATGCCAGACTGGATTCAAGTGACTTCTGTTTCTTTTTTTTCTGTATTTATTATGTATGTACAGTGGGGAGAACAAGTATTTGATACATTGACGATTTTGCAGGTTTTCCTACTTACAAATGCAAATTAATTACTTAAAAATCATACAATGTGATTTTCTGTATTTTTGTTTTAGATTCTGTCTCTCACAGTTGAAGTGTATCTATGATCAAAATTACAGACCTCTACATGCTTTGTAAGTAGGAAAACCTGCAAAATCGGCAGTGTATCAAATACTTGTTCTCCCCACTGTATTTATTTATGTACACTACCGTCACTTAGAAATGTCCTTGTTTTTTAAAGAAAAGCTCATATTTTGTACATTAAAATAACATCACATTGACCAGAAATACAGTGTCTCGGCCTCCAACCGCAAGACACTACAGAGGGTATTGCGTACGGCCCAGTAATTCACTGGGGCAAACCTTCCTGCCATCCAGGACCTCTATACCAGGCGATGTAAAAGACCCCAAGAAATTGCCAAAGACTCCAGCCACCCTAGTCATAGACTGTTCTCCCTGCTACCGCACGGCAAGTGGTACCGGAGCGGCAAGTCTAGGCCCAAAAGACTTCTTAACAACTCTTAGCCCCAAGTCATAAGACTCCTGAACAGCTAATCAAATATCCAAACTATTTACATTGTCCCCTCCCTCCCCTATGCATAGTCACTTTACCTCTACCTACAGTACATGTACATATAACCTCAATTACCTTGACTAACCTGTGCCCCTGCACATTGGCTCTGTACCGGTAACCCCTGTATATAGCCTCACTACAATTATTTAATGTTTTCTTTATTTTAATTTTATTTTTTTACTTCGGTTCATTTAAGTAAATACTTTCTTAACACTTGTTTTCTTAAAACTCTTTTTAAAACATTTTTGGTTAAGGGCTTGTAAGCAAGCATTTCACTGTAAGGTGAATGTGATGTGACAAATACAAACAAATAGCATTCCTAAGGAAGATCCATTTTCGAGTTAGCTACCAACTTCAATTTACGATGTAAAAGGTGGATTTATGATGTAATGTCAACTTTATACATTACATTTTCAACTCACCCACATAAATTCTCCATAAATCTGCTGTGGATTACCGAGAATCCCATACCTTTATCACTGAATGTATTTGACAATGTAAACACACTAATCAACCAGGAGATGGCATAAAACCCATTTTATGCAGGAATTTAACAACTTATTTACACCGTTACAATTACATGTACTGCAACACCTGTAGGCATTGTGATAACATGTTGTGTTTAAATAAAATGGAAATAGGTTGGCTGACAAATGGAACACTGAGCTTAAGTTTTTCTGTGCAATATCTAGACAAATTAATTGTAATATTGAAGCAAGATTGGACATTGGGTGTTTGTGTCTGCGGAACCTCATACCCTCACTAACGTGCTCTGAATTTAAACGTGTTAACCCTCGCAGGGCTGCTGGCCCAGACGGCATCCCTAGCCGCGTCTTCAAAGCATGCGCAGACCAGCTGGCTAGTGTGTTTACGGACATATTCAATCGCTCCCTATCCCAGTCTTTTGTCCCCACATGCTTTAAGATGGCTATCATTGTTCCTGTACCCAAGAAGGCAAAGATAACTGAACTAAATGACTACCACCCCGTAGCACTCACTTCTGTCATCATGAAGTGCTTTGAGAGACTAGTCAAGGATTATTTCACCTACCCTAGACCCACCAGTTTGCATACTGCACCAAAAGTCCTGTGTGGCCCTAGACCCACTTCAGTTTGCATACTGCACCAAAAGATCCACAGATGACGCAATCGCCATCACACTGAACACTGCTCTATCGCATCTGGACAAAAGGAATACCTATGTAAGAATACTGTTCATTGACTACAGCTCAGCATTCAACACCATAGTACCCTCCAAACTCATCAAGCAGAAGGCCCTGGGTCTCAACCTCGCCCTGTGCAATTGGGTCCTGGACTTATAGACGGGCCGCCCCCATGTGGTGAAGGTAGGAAACAACATCTCCACTTCACTGACCCTCAATACTCAGCCCCCTCCTGTACTCCCTGTTCACCCACGACTGCATGGCCATGCACGCCTCCAACTCAATCATCAAGTTTTCAGACAACACTACAGTAGTGGGCTTGATTACCAACAACCTCTCACTCAACGTCAACAAAACAAAGGAGATGATCGTGGACTTCAGGAAACAGCAGAGGGAGCAACCCCCTATCCACATCGAAGGTACAGCGGTAGAGAAGGTGGAAAGTTTTAAGTTCATCGGCGTACACATCACAGACGAACTGAAATGGTCCACTCACACAGACAGTGTGGTGAATAAGGTGCAACAGCGCCTCTTCAATCGCAGGAGGCTGAAGAAATTTGGCTTGTCACCCAGTTTGGGGTCAGATAGAAATGTCCTTGTTTTTGAAAGAAAAACCTATTTTTTGTCCATTAAAATAACATCAAATTGATCAGACATAAACTGTAGACATTATTAATGTTGGAAATGACTATTGTAGCTGGAAACGGCAGATTTTTTATGGAATATCTACATAGGAGTACAGAGGCCCATTTTCAGCAACCATCACTCCTGTGTTCCAATGGCACGTTGTGTTAGCTAATCCAAAATTATCATTTTTAAAGGCTAATTGATCATTGGAAAATAATTTAGCAAATATGCTTTTCTTTAAAAACAAAAAGAAATTTCTAAGTGACCCCAAACTTTTGAACGGTAACGTATGTGACAAATAAAATTGCATTTGATTTGAATAATGTGCTAAAAGTTAAGTTAAAAGTGTTTTCTGATGTTTTGTGTTCACATTTTATCACGGTTATAGAGGTGATTGTCCATTTCTAGTTGTTGCATTACAATGTATGCAAATATGGCTTAAACATCAACGGTCAATGTTTAGATAACTACCTGCAAATGATGGGGTGTGTCAGTGTGTCAGTATGACAAAGTCAAACACAGACTGTCATTGCAAATCCAACTCTTGGCCTAAAGAGGCCGATAGATGTTTATAGGCCTACAGATGTTTATTTCAGTCTAATTTATTGGACCTCTCCTTCTTGGAGGTTGACAACGTAAGTAGTTTAACAACATTTCATTTAAAGGTAATGTGGGGGTAAATCTTCAAACTGCACCATTACATTTTATATTTGGAATGTAAAGAACCATAGTCAACATAATCAAAATATATTGTCTTGCATTTTTTATAAAAATGTTTCCCTTAAAGGATGATATTGTCCAATTTTGTCAATAAAAAAATAGCACCACCACCAATAATTACACGTGGCAACAGCCTGGATTCTGGGGATAGACGTAACAGAGTAAATATATATCTGGGACAGCCAATTAGTATGCTATGTTACCTTTCGTATGGTATGTATTCATTTGTGGATGTCCATCATCCATTTCCTATGATATGTTACAAATTACAATTTGTATGATATTTAAGTTATGAATTTCAATTTGTAATATATGTTACCAATTCGCAGAACGTATGATATGTTATGAATTCCAATTTGTTGTGGCTAATGTTAGCTAGGCCTAGGGTTAGTGTTAGGAGTTAAGAGTTAGGGGAAGGGTTAGCTAACATGCTAAGTAGCTTCAAAGAAGTAAGTAGTTGACAGGTTGCATCATACTCATCCACTTTAACCAACCACTCTGCATTAATTTAATGTAAACATACAGTACCAAATGTACTGTAGCATATTATACTATTCTGAGTGTCCCAGATGTAAATTTACTAGTCTATGAGACCAGGCTGGTGGCTCAGAGGAAAAAGAAAGTGATAGAAAAAAGGTAAAAAAATAGATCAATTATAATGAAGAACCAATTGACCTCTTCAAGCATTTTCAGCAATCAAGTCATCCATGACATCCTTCTGATTAGTTAAAAGGGCTTGAATCAGGGCGTTAGCAGCCCCGGTGCTGGTCGCGCTATCCAGGAGCTTCCTCATCATTTCTTGTGGTGTCAACTGGGCATTCACGTTGGCAGCCATTTCATCATGATAACCTCCACTCTGCAGATCATCGACAATGGCCTTCACGTTTTTCACCTGGCTAACCAGAGCTGTGCGGTTTCTTTTCAAAAACCCACGTTTGTCTTTAACAAGGAAGATAATTAAATATATTTAGGATAAATCGAATTACATTCTTATGGTAAGATACATGTATCGATAGCATTTTCAGTTATACAGCCCTTTCACAATATTTTTGTCTACCTGAAATTGAAGAGATCGATGGAGAATATGTCATGTTCTTGGGCCATGATGGTCCTAAAAGAGAAAAGGTGATACTTTGAGAAATAGTGCACCAATGTCACTAACATGAAAACACGCTATGGGAACACACTAGCAGAGAGTCTAACACAGCTAAATTGGTCAGCTTTTTAAAAATTCAAACACTTTTGCACGAAGGCCCACGTGTTATAAATGTCTACTCCGGTCCGCAGTGTAAAAAGGTAGTCACCCCTGCCTCATGCTACAGGGATTGCCGTTTTAATAGGACCTCTAAACCAGGCTTAGCCTTATGTTCCACATAGGAACAAAGAAGACTAAGGTAGTAAGTCTGAATCAGGAGAAAACCAACGTATTATTATCTAGCCTGATTGTCCTCTTTCAGTGTATACAAACAGCAGTCTCTTCCTGGATCACTATTGGTACTCAGAAATCCAAAAGTTAACAACATAACAATATTTTACGTTCCTGAAAATTACATTTTGAGGTTATGATCAGGTAAAGACATAGTACTAAGCTATTTATGGTATTCCTAAGTCTAGTCGTATTCTTCAAAATAAGTTATTGATAAAATATTCAATTCTGTTAGTATGTTACTTAGTCAGTTAACATTCCAGATTACCTAGTCAGAATATGGTGGTAATCCACTCCTTAAGTTCGGGATAGGTGTCATTCACCTGACTTTCTTTGAGAGTATCAAGAAACTGAGAGCAAGTCTCTTCCTTTTTGAGAATTATCTTGTCAATCAGGTCGGTCACAGCAGCCTCTGGTACTGAGAGGCTCTTCAGCTGTTGATACTCTCTATCGGTAACAATACGTTTGGAGTGCACATGTTGAAGAAGGAAGCCAGAATCTGCTCGGAGCCAGTCGATGAGTTTCACCTTATTCTCAATGATCATTTTCATGGCAGGGCCCTAGAGAAGCAATTTTTACTGACATGTTGTTTGTTTCTCAAAGAAAAGAATAATTACGTTTAATAATTACGTTTTTCATCTCATGCAAAATTGGGATTGACTACCTGAGAAGAGGACACATCTTCTGTTTGCTGTGGTAACACTGAAATATATTAAGTTGCCATTATTTTATTTCAAATATCAAATGCATGATTGAAAATAACTTTCATTAAAATATATGTGGACTGAGCTCATTTGTCAAGGTTATTTGTCAAGATGATCCTGTTCTTTAGCACAGCTACCACTGAGACCTGTGAAGATAAAACCTGCCTAAATGCAGTAGTTCACCTGGACACTGTGGGGCCTGGGGGCCGGGACCTGCATCACAGACATATTGAGGTTGCCATCGATTGTACAGTTCGATATCTCTGATGCAAATATATGGCTGTGTTTTCTTGCAACCACATCTGCATGTGGGGGTGGTTGGCTGACGTTCATTCCTGAAAGAGACATTTTGTGTCCAAGTAAATATAAAATTGTGTTATGTTCTTCTTATGGTGCTAGCTGTTAGTAAGCAATACAACTTTCTCAGTATGACCATGTTAACTTATTCACAGTTGCACTCACCAGATCGATTCCACGATCCTGCTTGAACGGTTACATTCATGTCTAAGTCTTTAATACCGTGGACATTGGTGACTTTCCTGGTATCAACAGTGCTGTTGCAATCCGCATACACCGTTGGGCTGGATGAAGCTTCAAAACACATCCGTTATTGCCATGTTAGCTAATGACCTTACAGCATGTAATAAAAACATTGTACCTGCAAACCCGACCATTAAACTGGTGCCTTAAGTCTATGTATTTATGTACTGTATAGTAACAGCTTTACTGTAAGAGTTGTATGTATTCTTATCATTACCATATGAAGTATTTCTAAATGTCTTTTTATCACTACAAATGTTGATGTATGCTACTTACCTTGTGTGCTCTTGCTGAAATGTTGTTGAAGGCCTGGATAATGTGTATGCTCTTCCTTCAGAATCTTTAGGAAGTCCTGACATGTACTTTCTTCCATTTCAATGAATGTCTCCAAAAGAAGACTGATCTTCTCTGGATCAGTTTTTTGATTGCGAATAGCCTTATCCTGTTTAGCTGTTAGGATATCTTCACACTTGTCAATGATAAACGTAGCATCCATCGCCGATAACCACTTGCACAGGTCATCCTTGTATGACTTCAGAAATTCCATGGCTTGTTTGGAAATAATAAACAAATCTCTGTTGGGTAAAACAGTCTTAATATTTGTATAGGTTGGTAGCAATCTAAGTTTAACTGGACCAATATAATGTTTATTAAGGCATGATTATGGTTTACCCAAAGTGGTTATGGAATATTAAACAACCGCAGGTTTTGAGTGCATCATGATTTTATGTTATTAAGTAGAACATACAATAATACGTATAGTATGATCTTGTAGCAAAGTAAAATACCATGTCAACCTTTCTGGTATCCTGTTAACCCTTACAATGCCACTCTATGATAAAGTAAGTACCTTCTAAGTTAATAAAATACTGAACATGATACTGAATACTTAAAAACGTCTTCAGGCAAGAAGCCATAACTGTGTGGCCGCAGGCCTATAAAACACCAGCAGTTAATTGTATTGGTGGACGTAACGTAAACTTGACAAACAACGGCTGGTTTTCACACAAGGCTCAAGTAAAGCAGCTTCAGTACTTCTAAGAATAAACGGCAGAACAGGAAGATAACTTACCAAATGATAAAGCTCTAACGGCACAGGTTCTGGTAGTAAATGTAAATCTGAAGACTGAAAAGACTTAACTTGAAAAGGTCCCGAAAAGCTCAAATGTGGCGGAGGCAAACTTCCTGCGTTATATAACCACGTTTACACAACTGGTGAACACATACAGCGAAAGCGAAAGTACAGATTGCGCCGTAAGATTCACTTTGAGGAGTAATGTGTAGCTCAGTTGTTAGAGCATGCCGCTTGCAACGCTAGGGTTGTGGTTTCGATTTCCACAGGTACCGATTGGACATTTTATTTCCTTTAAATGTATGCACTCACTACTGTAAATCGCTCTGGATAAGAGTGTCTGATAAATGACTTAAATGTAAAATTAGTAGTATGCTATGCCAGGTGCTCTTGTACTTGACCTTTCGTTGACATCCCAGGGTAGGGCTGAAAGTGAAGTCCCTGTCTCACTGGGCAGGCAAAACATTTACTGGTTCTAAGATGTGGGTTGAGCGGGCAGTGATATGCAGGCAAAAATACACAAGACACTTGTAAGAGTGGAACAAGTTGAAATAAAATAGAAACAGGTTGGCTGAGAAATGGAACACTGACCTTACCTTTTCCTGTGCAATATCTAGAAACATTCAGGAAGTCATTTGACCCAGTTTTATTAGGATTATTGTATCTTTACTTGATTTAATATTGAAGCAAGATTGGACATTGGGTGTTTGTGTCTGTGTCTGTGGAACCTCGTACCCTCACTAACGTGCTCAGAATAATGTGCTAAGTTACTAGTGTTTTCTGATGTTTTGTGTTCACATTTTATCACGCTTATAGAGGTGATTGTCCATTTCTAGTTGTTGCATTACAATGTATGCAAATATGGCTTAAACGTCAACGGTCAATGTTTAGATAACTACCTGCAAATGTATTGTCTATTATGATGGGGTGTGTCAGTATGACAAAGTCAAACACAGACTGTCATTGCAAGTCCAACTCTTGGCCTGTAGAGGCCGATAGATGTTTATAGGTGTCACGTTCTGACCTTAGTTCCTTTGTTATGTCTTTGTTTTAGAATGGTCAGGGCGTGAGTTGGGTGGGTAGTTTATGTTCTTTTTTCTATGTTGTGTTTATGTGTTTGGCCTGGTATGGTTCTCAATCAGAGGCAGCTGTCGTTCGTTGTCTCTGATTGAGAATCATACTTAGGTAACCTTTTCCCACCTGTGTTTTGTGGGTGATTATTTTCTGTTTTAGTGTTTTCGCACCTTCCAGGACTGTTTTGGTTTTAGTTTATTTTCACGTTGTTATTTTGTATTTTCAGTGTTCAGTAAAAGAAATCATCATGAACACATACCACGCTGTGCATTGGTCCGACATTTCATACTCCTCGCCTGAGGAGGATGAAGAATTCCATTACAATTGGCCTACAGATGTTTATTTATTGGACCTCTCCTTCTTGGAGTTTGACAACGTAAGTAGTTCAACAACATTTCATTTAAAGGTAATGTGGCGGTAAATCTTCAAACTGCACCATTACATTTTATATTTGGAATGTAAAGAACCATAGTCAACATAATCAAAATATATTGTCTTGCATTTTTTATAGAAATGTTTCCCCTTAAAATATTATATTGTCCAGGTTTTGTCAATAAAAAATAGCACCACCACCAATAATTACATGTGGCAACAGCCTGGATTCAGGGGTAGACGTAACAGAGTAAATATATATCTGGAACAGCCAATTAGTATGATATGTTACCTTTCGTATGGTATGTATTCATTTGTGGATGTCCATCATCCATTTCCTATGATATGTTACAAATTACAATTTGTATGATATGTTATGAATTTCAATATGTAATGTTACCAATTTGCAGAACGTATATGTTATGAATTCCAATTTGTTGTGGCTAATGTTAGCTAGGCCTAGGGTTAGTGTTAGGAGTTAAGAGTTAGGGGAAGGGTTAGCTAACATGCTAAGTAGGTTCAAAGAAGTAAGTAGTTGACAGGTTGCATCATACTCATCCACTTTAACCAACCACTCTACATTAATTTAATGTAAACATACAGTACCAAATGTACTGTAGCATATTATACTATTCTGAGTGTCCCAGATGTAAGTTTACTAGTTTATGAGACCAGGCTGGTGGCTCAGAGGAAAAAGAAAGTGATAGAAAAAAGGTAAAAAATAGATCAATTATAATGAAGAACCAATTGACCTCTTCAAGCATTTTCAGCAATCAGGTCATCCATGACATCCTTCTGATGAGTTGAAAGGGCTTGAATCAGGCGTTAGCAGCCCCGGTGCTGGTCGCGCTATCCAGGAGCTTCCTCATCATTTCTTGTGGTGTCAACTGGGCATTCACGTTGGCAGCCATTTCATCATGACAACCTCCACTCTGCAGATCATCGACAATGGCCTTCACGTTTTCACCTGGCTAACCAGAGCTGTGCGGTTTCTTTTCAAAAACTCACGTTTGTCTTTCACAAGGAGGAAAAATAAATATATTTAGGATAAATCGAATTACATTCTCATAGTAAGATACATGTATCGATAGCATTTTCAGCGTTACAGCCCTTTCACAATATTTTTGTCTACCTGAAATTGAAGAGATCGATGGAGAATATGTCATGTTCTTGGGCCGTGATGGTCCTAAAAGAGAAAATGTGATACATTGAGAAATAGTGCACCAATGTCACTAACATGAAACCACGTGATGGGAACAGTTTCCTGGTATCAACAGTGCTGTTGCAATCTGCATACACCGTTGGGCTGGATGAAGCTTCAAAACACATCCGTTATTGCCATGTTAGCTAATGATCTTACAGCATGTAATGAAAACATTGTACCAGCAAACCTGACCATTAAATTGGTGCCTTATGTCTATGTATTTATGTACTGTTTAGTAACACATATTTAAAGGCTTTACTGTAAGAGTTGTATGTTTTCTCATCATAACCATTTGAAGTATTTCTAAATGTTTTTTATCACTACAAATGTTGCTGTATGCTTCTATTTTATTTTAAAAAGCAATCAAAGATGAGTGACAATGAAAAAGCGATCAAAGTTTCCATAGCCCTTAATACTGTATATTACCTAAATAAAAAAAGTATCAATAATCATTAACATTGAACGGGTTGTGTTTTTGGTCATTGGCATTTTGTTATGTCTGCCCTTCTGAAGACATATAGTATGTTTGACTTCTATAGTGTCTATCACAATAGTGGATAATATATTGCCAGTTATGTATGTGCTTTGTTGAACTGAAATATCATACACATTTTTATAAGTGTCGGGTATGTGTAAATGGCTGTAAGGGAGTCAGGTGCAGGAGAGCAGATATTGGGTAGCCAACGGAGCCTTTTTATTTAGGCGAACCAAAAGCACACGGCAACGTGAACACGAAATAACAATACGGGTTAACCCAGCGCAACAGACTAACGTGTGAATGACATGAAACAGAATAAACAATACCACACAAAGACCTGAGGGAAACAGAGGGTTAAATACACAACGAGGGGAAATGAGAACCGGGTGTGTGGGAAGACAAGACAAATGGATCGACGATGGCTAGAAGACCGCCGAGCGCCGTCCGAACAAGGAGAGGCATCGACTTCGGTAGAAGTCGTGACAAGCCTCTGTGCCAACCAGTGATGAGTCATTTGCATCCTAACAGGCTCGCACAAGCATATTTGAAAATGTAATTACTATTTCAATATTCTCTTGGCTTAAACAACAACTCATGCCATTATAAATTGTACAAAATCTAGGGACGACAAGAATAATAGACTTTAGTTGATAAAACCATGACTGTGGTGAAGTACCAGCAAGTACAAGCAGTTACATTTAAGTGGCAGAGGTGGAATGAGAGTCTAGAGTCCCGTGAACTAGATGAACAACAGCTGGTTTTCAACAGAGCGGGAGCAGCCATCTCACCCAACATACAGTTCAAAGGCTACAGGACAGGAAGATATAATTTACCACATGACGGGATGTCTAACAGAGCAGAATCTGGAGACCTTCCAACTTTCCGTACTGACAAGTTCAAATGTTGCTGAGGCAAATGTGTGTTTACTTCCAGGAATGTAACAGACTTTCTTTATGTGAGTATAGTCAATCACAGACAGGCAGATTCACAATGAAACTTAAGTGAAGACATGCATGGCGGGTTTGTAAAGGTGCAGCCTACACAAATGCATTCTATGTTATGAGTAAGAAATGACACAGGTGAAGTGAAACTAAGATTCCTTTAAGTTTCACCGGGTTTGCATTCGACAGATGAATACAATAGGTTGTACAACACCACCTTTAGGCATTGTCATAACATGTATTGACACAGTCAGTGTAATTTGATGTCTATGACTATTCCCCTACACAACCTCAGCTCATGCTCCTAGTTCAGCTTTGTGAGTGGCTTTTCCTCCATGTGATGCCAGGTTCTTGTCATTGTCCTTATCATGGTTTCCTGGGGGTGAGGTGGCCCAAGGTCACACTTAGTAGACAAACGTTGTGGAGCGCTGCAGATAGAAATGTCATGAATTGAACTGACTAATTAATTCATTTCAAATGACTGATTTCCTTATATGAACTGTAACTCAGTGAAATCTTTGAAATTTTATATTTTTGTTCAGTGTATATAGAAAATACATATCATTGACATAATTTCAACAGGGCGGCAGGGTATCCTAGTGGATATAGTGTTGGACTAGCAACCAGAAGGTTGCAAGTTCAATCCTGAGCTGACAAAGTACAAATCTGTCGTTCTGCCCCTGAACAGGCAGTTAACCTACTTTTCCTAGGCCGTCATTGAAAATAAGAATTTGTTCTTAACTGACTTGCCTAGTTAAATAATGTTAAAAAAAAATAATAGCTTGAATCACCAAATTTACTTGAGATGATTTTACTTCAACACTGTTCACTGCGTTCAAGTTGTTGACATAGGTGTTTCAAAGAGCTGTCAGTCAAGGAGAGCTCATGAATATAAGCTCCATGCCCCTCAACCTGTCTTTTCAAACTTCCTTGTAGTTAACCATGAGAGAAAAATTACTTTTCAGAATAACTGTTCAGGACCTTTAATTGAGGCTTACACAAATTGAGTTCTTCAAGTGCGTATGTGTAATGTTAAGATGGTTACCACTTTGTTATAATTTTTATATAAAAATTATGTTAATTGTCTTTTAAAAAAGAAGCATATTATAAAAAATATTGAGAGGAAATGTGAATTGCAACCCTTCATGAAAGTGAATAAAAACCCAATAGGCCATGCCTTTGGATTTAACCCTGGTGGTTAAATCCATCCATATTTTGTCAATCCAAAGGCATGGCCTATTGGGAGTGTGGCTTTCAAATAGTTATCTTTTTATATGAAATATTTAAATATAAGGCATTAATGTGCCCATTATTGTGATATGCATAGCAACTCATACTTTTGTTTACGCATTAGTAAAGCTACACAAATGCCAGTACTCAACCTTAACATGTGTTGACAATACAACAGAAAAGATGAACCAGAGCGACATTTACTCTCATGGGTGCTCAAAAATAACTATCTGAAAGCCACGCCCTAATAAGCCACACCTCAGTCTTCTGATCTGTCCCGGGGATCATAGCTCAATAACCCAGCTTCACAACCCAACTTAATGAAAACTATGGGTTGTTTGTGACCCAACTGGCTGGGTCAAAATAACCCAACTTGTGTTCTGTCCAATTTTGTTTAAATGACTTGAAATCAATGCCAATGACTCCCATTTGTTATTAAATATCACCTTAAATCCATCCATTCCCCCACGGTACAAAGTGAGGACAAATAGACTTAAAAACTATGTAAAGTAAAAATAAAAATTAGTGCAGGCCCAAAATGTTTAGCATATCAACAGTCAAGTTTCAAGATATTGAACTTTCAAGTTGCAAATGCCGCGTTGGTATTCTCCGACTGGGAAAATAATTTTGAACGGTCATCCAACTCGGCATTCCAAGTCAGAAATTCTGGCATCTTTCTAGAGCTCCGACTTTCCGACCTGAAGATCCCTGACATCATTACTTTGACCTATTTTTTTGTTTGTTGATTTCCCAGTTTTCTTGAAAGAACAAAAAATGTCAAGTGTCTCATCATCATTATATTGCAAAATGCATCTCATGATGATGTGGCAAGTGACACTTAGCTCCTTGAAAAGTTGACTACTGACATGCAAAGCATTTTGGGACTGTATAAAACAATACTGAAGATAGTATTTGAGTGGATTTTTATTTTAACATTCAGACTCAACACTCTCTATCTTTGTGACTATACACACAGGTTTTGGTCAGCAGTGCGCGAAAAAGAACTGCGATTTGCCAGTCAAGGATCCACCTCTAGCTGTGATGACGTCATCAGATGAGGTCCACAGCATCCGCAGCGCAGCACTATGTGGTGTGGCGAGGGAGTCAGAGGAAAAACAGGTCCCTGAGGAAGGACAGTCCATCCAGACAGACAGCTAGAGAATGGTGTGAGTAAAGGCCCTCTTCAGTGAGATGTTCTCCACATGACAAGTAGAGAGAGTTCAGAAATATCTCTCATGATATGTTGCTCTTCTTCAAGTCGGTTTGTTGACGACTCAAACTGTCACATTATTTACATGAAGATGAGTAAAGGGAGGTATAGCGAGTATTTTTTTACAGTTCAAATACCCTCTCTAATAATGAGCTAATACAGGGTTTGGTAATGTGGGTAGTAATCAAACACAATTAACACAAATATTTTAATTATGTCACAGAATAAAATAATTAGTGGAAAGTATTTGGGCTTATAGTGATTATTTTCCTTGTTAGAACTATCTCGTTTCATAACTTTTTTGCCAACCTCCTTTACACTATATATAACAATTCTGGCATTATTGAGCCATTTTTGGAAATAGAATTGCCTGCACCCCATGTTAAAGGGAGCTGTCTCTTGCCATTGCCATCTAAATGATGCAAGGTATTTGGTTGTCTGCATCCAACTAAATCATCCCTGAATGGCTCAGGATTCTGTCAAAGAATCTGATGGGATAATTTATAGCCTGTTCCCATGTTTCTGCTTTCTTGTCAACTCATTGGCATGACAATGACCATAGTATGTTGCACAACCAGATCTGGAACCAGGCCAGAGTATTTCACAAAATGTGTCCGGGAGTGAGTGGAAGGTCTAATGTTACCCCATGCTGCTCCCATTACGGTTGAGATATTCAAATATTCAAAAATACACAAGGGTTAGGGTTTAGCAGTCTGGAGACCAGCATTCGGAAAATAATTTTTTTCCAAGTCAAACTCAAAGAATTCTTCACTATACCTGAGGGTTTACGTTAGCTTAAGTGAAATGTATGATTTGTAGAGCCCTATGATACAATCCATCCAATCCAAATCAAAAGGAGACTTTTACTTAAGCTCTCAATAATAAGTTTATGATTAATCCGTTCAATAATAGTGTAGCAATCCTCACACCAAGTGGTTTACCATATTTGCATTATGTGTAGGGTTTTTCTATTTCGCCAGTGACCTGGGTTCGCTGCCCTGCCCGTTTTGCTACAATATCTCTCTCATCAGCCAACTTGAAATCAACTGTTCCCCCTGATTGCTCCCTTGCATACAATACATGTAGTTAGATTCTGTTGCTATGGGCTCTTACTTTTTAGTTCCATCAGACCACAGTGCAGAACATTCCAGACATACCAATCAAGCAAGACTAATGGGTGCCTTTGTGAGCTTCCCTTGGCGAGCAACAGAACAGCGGTGGACAGGAAGGCAACAGGATAAGTTAAGATGATTGCTAAGATGGGTGGGATCTTACAGAATGGTTGCAAAGGGGGGAGGATTCTCTGGTCGTATAATAACCCTTCGTGGCTTCCACAATAAGATGGGCAACAAGGAAAAAGAGTTTCACTTTTGGGGAACTTTTATTAAGTAGGCTTTTTTGCATATAGTTGTGTTATGTTACATCATAGACATAAGCACTGGAATGTGTGTGGGTGCACACTTGGAATATCTTCCGGCGCCGACAGATGGCCGCCTTGCTTCATGTTCTTAGGAAACTATGCAGTATTTAGTTTTTTTAATGTATTATTTCTTACACTGTTACCCCTGGAAATGTCTCATTACATACAGCCGGGAGGAACTATTGGATATAGAGCAACGTCAACTTACCAACATTACGACCAGGAATACGACTTTCCCGAAGTGGATCCTCTGTTTGGTCCACTACCCAGGACAATGGATTGGATCCCAGCAGGCGACCCAAAACAACAGACCCCATGAAGGGGCTCTCGCGTACACTACTCGCCAACGTCCAGTCTCTTGACAACAAGTTAGACAAAATCCGGGACAGGGTTGTCTTCAGAGAGACATCAGAGATTGTAACATTCCCTGTTTCACGGAAACGTGGCTCACTTAGGATACGTTATCAGGGTCGGTGCAGCCATCTGGTTTCTTCATGCATCGCGCCCAAGAAACAAACATCTCTCTGGTAAGAAGAAGGGCAGGGGGGTGTATGCCTTATGATTAACGAGTCGTGGTGTGATCATACCAACATACAGGAACTCAGTCCTTTTGTTCACCTGACCTAGAATTCCTTACAATCAAATGCCTGACCGCATTATCTACCAAGAGAATTCTCTTCGATTATCTCCCCCCACCCCCCAAGCAGACACCTCGGCGGCCTGAAAGAACTTCATTGAACTCTATGTAAACTGGAAACCACATATCTGTCACGCTCTGACCTTAGAGAGCCTTTTTATGTCTCTATTTGGTTTGGCCAGGGTGTGATTTGGGTGGAGCATTCTATGTTATTTATTTCTATGTTTTGTGTTTCTATGTTTTGGCCGAGTATGGTTCTCAATCAGGGACAGTTGTCTATCATTGCATGTTTTGCCACCTTAGGTTGTGGGATGTTGTTTTTGTTGGCTCTGTGTAGCCTTCCAGACGTGGCGTTCGTTGTTCTTTTGTTTGGTGTTCGGATTAAATAAAGAATCATGAACACGTACCATGCTGCACCTTGGTCCACTTCTTCCGGCAGGCTTTACAATATCCTGAGACTGAATTTATTGTAGCTGGGGATTTAAACAAGGCTAATCTAAAAAACATACTCCCTAAATTCTGGATCATTGTTACTCTAACTTCCGCGATGCATACAAAGCCCTCCCTCGCTGTAACGGTTGTCTGTGATGGAAGAAAAGGAGGACCAATGCGCAGCGTGGTAAGTGTCCATATTGATAATTTATTATCATGAACACAAAACAAAATAACGAGAGCGAATGAAACGAAACAGTCCTGTAAGGTGAATCCACAAAACAGAAAACAGTTACACTCGCCCTCCTTTCGGCAATCTAACCACGACTCCATTTTGTTGCTCCCAGCCTACATACGGAAACTAAAGCGGGAAGCGCCCGTGCTCCAGTCTGTTCAACGCTGGTCCGACCAATCTGATTCCATGCTTCAAGATTGCTTCAATCACGTGGACTGGGATATGATCCGGATAGCGTTGAACAACAACATTGATGTATACGCTGATTCAATGGCGAGTTTATTAGCAAGTGCATCAGTGATGTTGTACCAACAGGGACAGAAACCGTGGATTGATGGCAGCATCCACGCAAAATTGAATGCGCGAACCACTGCTTTTAATCAGGGCAAGGTGACCGGAAACAGGACTGAATACAAACAGTGTAGCTATTCCCTCCACAAGGCAATCAAACAAGCTAAGCATCAGTATAGAGACAAAGTAGAGTCACAATTCACTGGCTCAGACACGAGAGGAATGTGACAGGGTCTACAGTCAATCACGGACTACAAAAGAAAACCAGCCCGTCGCGGACCCCGATGCCTTGCTCCCAGACAAACTAAACAACTTCTTCACTCGCTTTGAGGACAATACATTGCCAACGGCACGGCCCGCTACCAAAACAGGCGGGCTCTCCTTCACCTCAGGCAACATGAGTAAAACATTTAAATGTGCTAACCCTTGCAAGACTGCCGGCCCAGATGGCATCCCTAGCCGCGTCCTCAAAGCATGCGCAGACCAGCTGGTTGGTGTGTTTACGGACATATTCAATCAATCCCTATCCCAGTCTGCTCTTCCACATGCTTCAAGGGCCACCATTGTTCCTGTTCCCCAAGAAGGCTAAGGTAACTGAGATAAACGACTATTGTCCCGTAGCACTCACTTCCGTCATCATGAAGTGCTTTGAGAGACTAGTCAAGGATCATATCACCCCTCCCTACCTGACACCCTAGACCCACTCCAATTTGCTTACCGCCCAGATAGGTCCACAGGCAGCCCAGCAATCTCAACCACACTGCACACTGCCCTAACCCATCTGGACAAGAGGAATACCTATACAGCTCCAGAATACAGCTCAGCATTTAACACCATAGTACCCTCCAAACTCGTCATTAAGCTCTCGACCCTGCGTCCGACCCCGCCCTGTGCATCTGAGTCCTGGACATTCTGATGGGCGCCCCAGGTGGTGATGGTAGGAAACAAAATCTCCACCTTGCTGATCCTTAACTTCTTCGATATAGGTAGCGCTCTTTTAATTTTTGGATAAAAAAAACGTTCCCGTTTTAAACAAGATATTTTGTCACGAAAAGATGTCGACTAGGCATATAATTGACAGCTTTGGAAAAGAAAACACTCTGCGTTTCCAAAACTGCAAAGATATTGTCTGTGAGTGCCACAGACCTAATGTACTACAGGTGAAACCAAGATGAAATTTCATACAGGAAATGCCCATATTTTGAATGCGCTGTGTTCCAATGTCTCCTTATATGGCTGTGAATGCGCCAGGAATGAGCCTACACTTTCTGTCGTTTCCCCAAGGTGTCTGCAGCATTGTGACGTATTTGTAGGCATATCATTGGAAGATTGACCATAAGAGACTACATTTACCAGGTGTCCGCTTGGTGTCCTCCGTCGAAATTATTGCGTAATCTCCAGCTGCGTGCATTTACCATTTGCTTCAGAGGAGAAAGTCAACTGCCCTGAATGATTCATCATCGAATAGATGTGTGAAAAACACCTTGAGGATTGATTCTAAACAACGTTTGCCATGTTTCTTTCGATTATGGAGTTCATTTGGAAAAAGTTTGGCGTTGTAATGACTGAATTTTTCTTTTTTTTCTTAAAACGTGATGAACAAACGGGCGTTTCTCCTACACAAATAATGTTTTGGAAAAACTGAACATTTGCTATCTAACTGAGAGTCTCCTCATTTGAAAACATCCGAGAAGTTCTTCAAAGGTAAATGATTTTATTTGAATGCTTTTTCTTGTTTTTGTGAAAATGTTGCCGGCTGAATGC
>NW_027008978.1:0-5000 GCF_036934945.1 Oncorhynchus masou masou
TCCTAATCATCTCCATGTATTCTGTTCCAGAAAGGGCTTGGTGGGGTCCTAATCATCTCCATGTATTCTGTTCCAGAAAGAGTTTGGAGGGTCCTAATCTCCATGTATTCTGTTCCAGAAAGGGCTTGGTGGGGTCCTAATCATCTCCATGTATTCTGTTCCAGAAAGAGTTTGGAGGGTCCTAATCTCCATGTATTCTGTTCCAGAAAGGGCTTGGAGGGGCCCTAATCATCTCCATGTATTCTGTTCCAGAAAGGGCTTGGTGGTTTCCTAATCATCTCCATGTATTCTGTTCCAGAAAGAGTTTGGAGGGTCCTAATCTCCATGTATTCTGTTCCAGAAAGGGCTTGGAGGGGTCCTCATCTCCATGTATTCTGTTCCAGAAAGGGCTTGGAGGGGTCCTAATCATCTCCATGTATTCTGTTCCAGAAAGGGTTTGGAGGGTCCTAATCATCTCCATGTATTCTGTTCCAGAAAGAGTTTGGAGGGGCCCTAATCATCTCCATGTATTCTGTTCCAGAAAGGGCTTGGTGGGGTCCTAATCATCTCCATGTATTCTGTTCCAGAAAGGGTTTGGAGGGTCCTAATCTCCATGTATTCTGTTCCAGAAAGGGTTTGGGGGGTCCTAATCTCCATGTATTCTGTTCCAGAAAGGGTTTGGAGGGTCCTAATCTCCATGTATTCTGTTCCAGAAAGGGCTTGGAGGGGCCCTAATCATCTCCATGTATTCTGTTCCAGAAAGGGCTTGGTGGTTTCCTAATCATCTCCATGTATTCTGTTCCAGAAAGGGTTTGGAGGGTCCTAATCTCCATGTATTCTGTTCCAGAAAGGGTTTGGAGGGTCCTAATCTCCGTGTATTCTGTTCCAGAAAGGGTTTGGAGGGTCCTAATCTCCATGTATTCTGTTCCAGAAAGGGTTTGGGGGGTCCTAATCTCCATGTATTCTGCTCCAGAAAGGGTTTGGAGGGTCCTAATCTCCATGTATTCTGTTCCAGAAAGGGCTTGGAGGGGCCCTAATCATCTCCATGTATTCTGTTCCAGAAAGTGTTTGGAGGGTCCTAATCTCCATGTATTCTGTTCCAGAAAGGGTTTGGAGGGTCCTAATCTCCATGTATTCTGTTCCAGAAAGGGTTTGGAGGGTCCTAATCTCCATGTATTCTGTTCCAGAAAGGGTTTGGAGGGTCCTAATCTCCATGTATTCTGTTCCAGAAATGGCTTGGAGGGGCCCTAATCATCTCCATGTATTCTGTTCCAGAAAGGGCTTGGTGGGGTCCTAATCATCTCCATGTATTCTGTTCCAGAAAGGGTTTGGAGGGTCCTAATCTCCATGTATTCTGTTCCAGAAAGGGTTTGGGGGGTCCTAATCATCTCCATGTATTCTGTTCCAGAAAGGGCTTGGTGGGGTCCTAATCATCTCCATGTATTCTGTTCCAGAAAGAGTTTGGAGGGTCCTAATCTCCATGTATTCTGTTCCAGAAAGGGTTTGGAGGGTCCTAATCATCTCCATGTATTCTGTTCCAGAAAGGGCTTGGAGGGGTCATCATCTCCATGTATTCTGTTCCAGAAAGGGTTTGGAGGGGCCCTAATCATCTCCATGTATTTTAATGAGAAGTCTCCTATGGGGAGATTTCATTTAGTGTCTTTGAATAATAATTTAGTGGACTGTCTCTGTAAGCTGCATGCACACAGCAAAGGTCCTTTCTCACAATCCATTTCTTTCACTCATTCTCTCTTACACAGACACAGACGCACACACACATACACTCCTAACCCCTCCTTTCTCCCCCCAGCAGCCTGAGATCACACACACATACACTCCTAACCCCTCCTTTCTCCCCCCAGCAGCCTGAGATCACACACACATACACTCCTAACCCCTCCTTTCTCCCCCCAGCAGCCTGAGATCACACACACATACACTCCTAACCCCTCCTTTCTCCCCCCAGCAGCCTGAGATCACACACACATACACTCCTAACCCCTCCTTTCTCCCCCCAGCAGCCTGAGATCACACACACATACACTCCTAACCCCTCCTTTCTCCCCCCAGCAGCCTGAGATCACACACACATACACTCCTAACCCCTCCTTTCTCCCCCAGCAGCCTGAGATCACACACACAGACACTCCTAACCCCTCCTTTCTCCCCCAGCAGCCTGAGATCACACACACATACACTCCTAACCCCTCCTTTCTCCCCCCAGCAGCCTGAGATCACACACACATACACTCCTAACCCCTCCTTTCTCCCCCAGCAGCCTGAGATCACACACACATACACTCCTAACCCCTCCTTTCTCCCCCAGCAGCCTGAGATCACACACACATACACTCCTAACCCCTCCTTTCTCCCCCCAGCAGCCTGAGATCACACACACACTGTATTCACAGATGTCTGATACTGACAGAGAAGATGGGGTTCATTACTCAGATAATGTTTTGTAAGAGAGTCTGAGACAATTTCGGAATGTCTCTTTCATTCATTGAGATCCCATTGTTCTGGCTAGACACTTAAGATGTCGGTAAATCAAGCCTTACCATATTTCATTTGTTTAATTATTCTCTGTCCAAATCAGAAATTAGTGAACACCCCCTTTTTGGTTTATTAGGGGCTCTGTTCAATCAAATGTGCCTTAGAGGTGTTGCCTGGTGACACTGTTGTTCTCACACAGGACACGTTCTGAGTCTAGAAGCGTCTACCTGTGAGGGGAGTCTACTGAATATTCTCACAGTGTCTGAAACCATTCTGCAGTATCATTTTAGTAGTCAATATGAAATATGATGCCAGTTTGATTGAATTCATCTTTCAGAATTGCTACATTAACAGCTCTTCATTTCACAGGATTTCAATTGTTGTTACCCTGATGACTGTTGTTGTGGTTTGACCTTGTCCTAGCTTCATCCCTGATGTGTACTGTTGTGATTTGACCTTGTCCTAGCTTCATCCCTGATGTGTACTGTTGTGTTTTGACCTTGTCCTAGCTTCATCCCTGATGTGTACTGTTGTGGTTTGACCTTGTCCTAGCTTCATCCCTGATGTGAACTGTTGTGGTTTGACCTTGTCCTAGCTTCATCCCTGATGTGTACTGTTGTGTTTTGACCTTGTCCTAGCTTCATCCCTGATGTGTACTGTTGTGTTTTGACCTTGTCCTAGCTTCATCCCTGATGTGTACTGTTGTGGTTTGACCTTGTCCTAGCTTCATCCCTGATGTGTACTGTTGTGTTTTGACCTTGTCCTAGCTTCATCCCTGATGTGAACTGTTGTGGTTTGACCTTGTCCTAGCTTCATCCCTGATGTGTACTGTTGTGTTTTGACCTTGTCCTAGCTTCATCCCTGATGTGTACTGTTGTGGTTTGACCTTGTCCTAGCTTCATCCCTGATGTGTACTGTTGTGTTTTGACCTTGTCCTAGCTTCATCCCTGATGTGAACTGTTGTGGTTTGACCTTGTCCTAGCTTCATCCCTGATGTGTACTGTTGTGGTTTGACCTTGTCCTAGCTTCATCCCTGATGTGTACTGTTGTGGTTTGACCTTGTCCTAGCTTCATCCCTGATGTGTACTGTTGTGTTTTGACCTTGTCCTAGCTTCATCCCTGATGTGTACTGTTGTGTTTGACCTTGTCCTAGCTTCATCCCTGATGTGTACTGTTGTGTTTTGACCTTGTCCTAGCTTCATCCCTGATGTGTACTGTTGTGGTTTGACCTTGTCCTAGCTTCATCTGATGTGTACTGTTGTGGTTTGACCTTGTCCTAGCTTCATCCCTGATGTGTACTGTTGTGTTTTGACCTTGTCCTAGCTTCATCCCTGATGTGTACTGTTATGGTTTGACCTTGTCCTAGCTTCATCCCTGATGTGTACTGTTGTGGTTTGACCTTGTCCTAAGCTTCATCCCTGATGTGTACTATTGTGGTTTGACCTTGTCCTAGCTTCATCCCTGATGTGTACTGTTGTGGTTTGACCTTGTCCTAGCTTCATCCCTGATGTGTACTGTTGTGGTTTGACCTTGTCCTAGCTTCATCCCTGATGTGTACTGTTGTGGTTTGACCTTGTCCTAGCTTCATCCCTGATGTGTACTGTTGTGGTTTGACCTTGTCCTAGCTTCATCCCTGATGTGTACTGTTGTGGTTTGACCTTGTCCTAGCTTCATCTGATGTGTACTGTTGTGGTTTGACCTTGTCCTAGCTTCATCCCTGATGTGTACTGTTGTGGTTTGACCTTGTCCTAGCTTGATCCCTGATGTGTACTGTTGTGGTTTGACCTTGTCTAGCTTCATCCCTGATGTGTACTGTTGTGGTTTGACCTTGTCCTAGCTTCATCCCTGATGTGTACTGTTGTAATTTGACCTTGTCCTAGCTTCATCCCTGATGTGTACTGTTGTGGTTTGACCTTGTCCTAGCTTCATCCCTGATGTGTACTGTTGTGGTTTGACGTTGTCCTAGCTTCATCCCTGATGTGTACTGTTGTGGTTTGTTGGGAAAACCCACTCCTCTTTTAACCCACCACCAAGCACTCTGCTGCTTCATCTACTCGACCTCTAACCATCCACCAAGCACTCTGTTGCCTCATCTACTCAACCTCTAACCATCCACCAAGCACTCTGCTGCTTCATCTACTTGACCTCTAACCTCTAACCATCCACGAAGCACTCTGCAGCTTCATCTACACTTGACCTCTAACCTCTAACCATCCACAAAGCACTCTGTCACCTCATCTACTCGACCTCTAACCTCTAACCATCCACCAAGCACTCTGTTGCCTCATCTACTCGACCTCTAACCATCCACCAAGCACTCTGTCGCCTCATCTACTCGACCTCTAACCATCCACCAAGCACTCTGTTGTCTCATCTACTCGACCTCTAACCATCCACCAAGCACTCTGTCGCCTCATCTACTCGACCTCTAACCTCTAACCATCCACCAAGCACTCTGTCGCCTCATCTACTCAACCTCTAACCCACCAACAGGTATATTGTTATCTACTGTACATGAACACATAAAA